>NC_056750.1:363721018-363968518 GCF_019279795.1 Protopterus annectens | reverse complement strand
GGAATTGTGTTTTTCCTTTAGTCTTTTTGCAGAATGTTGCATTTCCTAGTGGTCACCACCATCAAACAAGAAGTCTGGATTTAAGGGCAATTCAAATTATGCAGGTACATGAGGGAGTGAGACCCAAAGGGTGAGCCAACAACTAAGATTTTATTTCAACTCTTTTACTCAATATGATAGAATGAAGTCTGAAGCTGCAGCAAGTCACTGTGCTGAAACCTAGCCTGATGGTTCTTCATAATGGAAAGTGGAGGACCTTACTTAAATAGCCTGATGAAGGCTGCTGCTTTTCCTAAACCGTGGCAACTACTCTCAGAAAGTTATTATACTCGTTTTTTTCTCTATGGATCTATTGCAGACTTTCTGTGAGGAATGAGAAACTCCTGCCTACTCCACAAACAATGACCATTAGAAAAAAACAGTGCTGGGCATCTTGAGAGAGAGTCTGGAAACACATAGGGATATGGATACATTGGAAGAGGACAGCTGTCATTGAACATGTTTGCACATTTGCTGCTATGATGCAGTGCAACACACTGGATTCTCTCAAAAGGAGCAACCACTGCATTCATCTATACTGTGATACTACAAAGCTAAGAAAGGACACAGACCTCTGCAAAATGTCAGCTCTCCAGTGACAAGTCTGTGTAATAAACAGCAAGATAGCATAACCAGAGTCAAATAAGGCATGCCCACTTCTATTTCTTTTAAATGTCAGGTATAGGAATACCTAAAATGGGGGAGATTTTTATATATGGATTACATTTTCATACAAAATAACCAGCTAAAGTTTTCTAGAACAATAAAGAAAAACTCTTGAGCTTTTCTATAATCCTTTCTGTACTCTAGCAACCTATGACAGAATTTACTTATGGCAAGTTTCACTCTAATTATGATGACCGCTCTCACATCACTTTCCAGCTTTAGTAAGATGACTTGTTACTAGAGGGTTGAAAATAGGTATTTTATTATTTAGGTTTACTCTAAATGCAGTATGACTAAACACACTAAAATGTTTAAATTGAAGGCATTGCAAACTAAAGATATTTTCCCATAACTAATGACTTTCCAAGGCTGTCTTGTTGGTAAGAGGTATTACAGTTTACTCGACTCTGATGAAGCAAATGAATAACTTACGCACAGCCAGAAATTAATTATTAAAGAAAGCTGCTTTATTTAGCACCTGCTGGGAAGGGTTCACGTGGCACACTAAGTTAGCTTCTGGCTTTAGAAGTACAACCACTAGGCTGACAGAGCTGATGGTTGCTGGTGTCTGCAGTTTTCAAACAGATAAGTGTTCCATGCTACTTAAGTCTTTTCTGACCATTGCTGTTTTCTGAAAATGAAGACATGTTTACTTTGGTCTACTAACTAGTACAACATATCTAGAAAACAATGCTCTACATTCCATTACAAAGTTCATCAAAACATAGACGGTCCAATAATTCAGTGACAGGTCCACTGAGATGCTGCCCATTCTTTTTACTCAATGTTCACTGGTTCAATATGTAATGCATACATAACATTCTAAAAAATATAGTAAATTATCGCAGGAGTAAGTACCTTTTCTACTAACTCTTCAACAAATGTCATCTCATCCTGTCAGGTTTTATGGGCCATTACATTTTCTAGTGCATAAAAAAAAGAATAAACTCGTCACTCTCATTACCACTACTTGGGCTTTTAGTCACAGGGGGCAAAGAAGAGCAACTAGTATTGCAAGCAAAAGAATATTAAAGCAAATGCTAACCTAAAACACTGAAACATAAAAATAAATGATGCATCCTATTTTATATTTGTGTAATGTGAAGTATTGCCAGCTATGCCAGGAGAAGTAGGGCAGTGGATGTGTAACATATGCCAGCACAGCTAGCTGGAATTTTGTAAATAAGTATATGTCATTTGTATATCAAACTGATTTCTACAGGTGCTTGTGCTTAAAAATGTACTTGTAAAGTTGCTTGATTTAAAAAAAATGTACCAATAATCGGTCTTGACTATACTGTAACTGATTAAATGCATTTGTTTTAACAGAGGACACTGGAAAAGAAGAGGTTAAGCTCAGCCCAAGCTAAAGTTTACAAAAATATCCTGAAATTAAATTACCTGTTTAAAGCCATAAAGGCTGTATTTTACAGCTCTGATTGCAGCCAGAGACTAGATGTCTGTGCCAGAGAATGGTATATTAGCTCCTGTGGAAGAGTGGATGCGTTTTGTTTTTTTTATCTTGCAGATGCTAGAATACATCTCAGCAAAGCTCTATCTGTGTGTATGGTAACACATATGTGCTAAATTCTTTTTTGAGTTTCCAGTAATGGGGGTAGCATAGGAACCAGAAGTCAGATGATCAGATGTATGTGATGTCATTCTGTAATCTAGGAAAAAAATGATGTTTTAATACCAGATGAATGGAAAGTCTCAGAGCACTCTGTTTTTGGAACCTGACAAAGAAGGAAGACCTCTCACCTATTTCATCTTGCCTTGTTCTAGTAAGTGACCAGCTAACAGTAACTGTTTAGATCAGTCAGGAAAATATAGTGAGACTGTATCTGTGTGAATCTATTCGTCTGTGTTATTTTAATATTTCTTGTGATTGAAACTCTGATGTTTATTGTAAATAGATATTCCGTATTTTCATGTTCTTTTATTATTACTAAATATATTTAAACTTTTCATTGTGACTGGACCTTTAGAGAATATTTTAACCTTTGAGATCACTCATATCTATTTGGTGACTCTGTGGCCACTCCTGAAAGCCTTACTGCATTCGTCAAAACAGTACCATTTCTATTAATATTAATTCCACTCAGTATAATTAAGTACCCTTGTAAGAGTCTTAGAGGAGATGGCTTTGGAGTGTCTGGTAGCAGTAATTACATTATAGTCTGGGCAGAAGGGGGCATAGCTAGCAAATCTGTGCCTGTATTTCCCATTTGTGTGTGTGTGTGTGTGTGTGTGTGTGTGTGTGTGTGTGTGTGTAAGATGGCTTTGGAGTGTCTGGTAGCAGTAATTACATTAAAGTCTGGGCAGAAGGGGGCATAGCTAGTAAATTTCTGCCTGCATTTCCCGTGTGTGTGTGTGTGTGTGTGTGTGTGTGTGTGTGTGTGTGTGTGTGTGTGTGTGTGTGTGAAAATCAAACCTCAAAGAGTGCATGTGTCAGCTGCTTGGAGCAGAGACATGAAGCAGTAGTTTCACAGAGAGGGTGCTGAAGGACTTGGCTGAGCACTCAACTCTATAGTTCTGCCAGTGGGGTGGAATCTTATTAGAGACTTGGAGGGAGACAGAGAGAGAAATCCATACTCCAAACTGAGTGTGTTCCCTGTGTGCTCTTAAGGGAAATTCTGCTTGATGCAGAATTGCATCCGGAAATACTGTGTGTATCTATTTTTGTTCCAAATGAACCTCCCTCTCCAGTGTAAATGGTAAGAATTCCTTGATTACTGGCCCAGAGAGAGCATGTTGCAATATTAATACTTAACTGCCAAACAAAATTAGTATTACCATATGATGTTACTTTGCTGTGCTGGTGCCAGTCAGGATTATGGGAAAAAACAGCTTGCCCAGTGGTTCTATGCCAAAGTAATCAGTTTGTAATGCTAAGGTGCTGAAAAGCTCCCAGTGCAGGTTTTCTAGGATGCAGCAAGAATTTACAGGTAAAACTATAAAGAAAAATACATTTATAGATGCTTAAGTTTACAGTGAAATCTTAAACATCTTGCGTACTATTGATCCCTTGCAAAATATATTATATAAACCTGGCTGCACTTGAAAAAAATCAGTTTATATCTTCTCCTTTTCATTACAGCAGGAGCCTATGCAATGGCTCACTTCCCAGAGTCTACCACAAAGGCCTTTACTCCTTCCAATGACTACAGATTTCTCCAATGTTTCCACAAAGCCCTTTGTCATGAAAAAAAGAGGTCTTCACAAAAACGGATATATTTTCTCCTTCCTAGGGAGGCTTCCATGATGGCTGTTATGGGTATAGAGTCTTTCACAAATGCCCATACCCATTTCAGTCATTGAAGACATCACTGCAAAGGCTGTTACATTCACCAGTGTCAAAACATATAAAGCACAAAATGATTTAGAGCTTTGTAAATGAATATTTACAGTATGGTGGTATACAAAGAATATTTACGCAAAATGAATGTACCTTCAAAAATAGCTTTTTTATGGGTATAAATGGAAACAGCTAAAAATAGTGCGTCCCCTTCCTATATGCTTCTAGGTAGCAATTTGAGAGTTGAGTACATTTTTAAAATGAGTGGATGATGGGGGCAAAACATTAGGATGGAGTACAATATGTACATTTCTGGCAACACCCCTACTAGCAAGTGCACTGCCTGGATGACAGCAAAGAAGAAATTCTGAGAGCCTAGAAGAAAATACCTCATGACTGTACAGATTTTTGCCTCATATTTTTGATCCATCTCTCAACAAATTGTGGTTTTCTGGAAAATCATTCACAAATCATTGAGGGTTGAAGGCAGAAAATAATTAAATTGGAGTTTCAGACTTCATATGCTTCATAAAATTTATGCTAATGCAAAACCTGTTATTCTGTCAATTTTTAAGAGCAATATTTAAAAAGTGTCCCTATTCATGTGTCCCCATTACTGATGGCTTTGTCCAGATTTCTTGCTCTAAGAGGTTGAGAGGTACAATCAAAAAGATGAGGAGAAAACACTGGCTGGGTAGAATCCTGCAGCTATTCAGCAAAAAGCAGTTCAAGTTCCAGCTTTGGTGCAAGACATGAGTAATCTAATGGAGAAATTAAGTCAAATGTGCTCAGAGCTGATTAAACTAAACAGTGAGGGAAGTACATCACCTCAAACAACACAAGGCTGTAAAATGGAAGTTTTAGACAGACATTCAGATGAGCTGATACACCTGCAAAAATCAGAGGTAGAAATGAAGAAAAGTCTGGCTGAGTAGGAGATGATCAAGAATAGATATTTCAAAAAAGGCAGAATTACAGGATGGCGTGCATAGGGAAAACCAGAGATTTTCTGCCGTACTAGAGAAAATGGAAGGAATAGACTGCACTGATTTCATGAAAGCACAAATGAGCAAGTGGACTGGTTTTCTGGAGCTGGAGTTGTTAATTGAAAGGGCCCATCATGTGTATGCACCAAACTTATCCATGAGAAAGCAGCCAAGACCTCTAGCAGTAAAGCTGTAATCCTATCAGCAGAAAGAGTTGATTCTGACAAAAATGAGGTAGAAGGACAAAATACTAAATGTTGGAGACCTTCCAGTAATCAGGGAATGTCAAAAAGCAAGTGTGAGATTCAAGCTGCTGTATCCAGCTAGCTTCAGAACATTTTTTTCTGGTAGGTCAGTCATTTTTTTGATGCAGAACATGTTAAGCAGTAAATACAAAAGTATGTCCAACAAAAAGTATGTTAGTGAAACATTTTTCCAATGTTCTTAAGAAAAATGCTTGAGAGAGAGAAAAAAACAGAGGACTAACTAGAAGAACCAGAAGTATGTTATAAATGAAGTAGAGACTGGATTTGGGAGATGGAGATCAATAGCAAGAAATTCAGTAACTCACAAACTAATGAATAAATGTGGGATTACAAAGCATGAATTAGATTTGTGAAACAAGAAAAACTGAAAATATTGGACTTCATTGACTTTGTTGAACTTGTAGGGGACTGCAAAGCACATGCCCTACTTCACGTCAATAAATGTTTGGAAGAACGTCAAGGAGGGGGGGAAGAGGAAGTTAAGTAGGTAACCAATTAAAACAAATTATGTTCTTAACAGTAATTTTAGAAAACATGACACATACTACATGCTCATACTTCTCAACCTCTTAGCACAAAAACAAATCTGGACAAAAATAATGTGGGGACAAAGCCACAAAAATAGGGACACATTTTAAACACTGCTCTTATAAATTTAAAAAGTTGCTAGAATAAAATGTGTTACCATGCACTTTCTCAAGGATATGAAGTCTGAAACTGAAATGTCTGTCACTATTTAGTGAATTCAGTCCTCTCTGATTTGCCACAAAAATCTAGAAAGACGCACATTTTATGAACAGACCAAAAATATGAGGCAAAAATCTGGACAGTTGATATGTATGCATGCTATAAGGTGAGGCTTTTTTTTATCAGTTCTTTTCGTGTGGAATGGGAATACTTAAGTAAACAGGTGTCCACTTTTTCCTTCTTCTTGTTCAGTTTTAGGAAATGCAGACCTTCAATATAAAACAAGAAATTACTGTACAAAAGTGCATGATACAAGTAAAACGGATATGCTTTTTCTTGTTTATATATCGGGAAATGACTGGATTACGTTCCTTACCTTAATCTAATACATTTTAAGGGGAAGCAAGCAAGTATAAGAACACTTAATATAATTAAAAGTTTTCCTCTAGAAAATAAATCTTCACAGTGTAATATGAAAAGTTTGTAGCAGAAGGCAGCTGTGTATCTGGTGTTCATGTTTCTATGGGAGGGTGGCCTAATGGTTAAGGTGTTTGCCTTACAAACACAAGGTGCAGGGTTTAAGTCTCACAAGGGATAACTGGCTAGGCTTAAAATGGCTCACAAGGGCAGTTAGCTTAGTACTAATCTATGAACCTATGGACACAATGTGATAAGAGAGCAATAAAAACAGAATACTTCTTTTGTTCAATGGTGAGGAGATTGTGTTTTCTGAAAGCATTCAAGTTGTATTCTACATAAGGGAGAGGAATAAAGATAAGATAAACATAGACAGCATTTAGTGTAAGCAGAAGCACAGGCTGTATCACTAGTCCTTGCATGGATAACTTAGCAATTAGTGTAAGCAGAAGCACAGGCTGCATCACTAGTCCTTGCATGGATAACTTTCATTATACATTAATTTGAGCTTGTGAGTGTAGATGTCGCTCTGGGACAATGGTTATTATTAGGAAGGTTAACCATCATTATTTGAAGGTGTATATATAGTTTTATATGTTTGCATAAAATTGATAGGTTCTAGGGTGGGGTTTTTTGAGTGTTTTTTTTTTTTTTTTTAACTAAAAAACAATCTTTTAAGATGTGACATCTATTTAAATGGACATGATAAGAACCAACGTATAAAAGATCAACCTGCCAAGCATTAGTGTATGCATGTAACACAAAAGCTGAAACTAAACATTTAAAACAAAAGCTGTTATACACAAGAGCAAATAAATTATCATAATGACAGCACTTTCCATACTGTCTTTAAATGTGAATGACCTCATGGATATATACAAAAAAAATGGTAGTTAATTATATTAAAAATGCAGAGTCCAAATAGTTATGTTACAGTTGGAACATTTGGAAAGAACTGAATGTGAGTTTGATAAATGATTTCAAGATGGTTGTAAAGCAGAATATACAAGACAAGGAAAAAAAGGGAATACTTATATTAATTGTGACAGGAGTTGCAATAGGGATAAAAGAAAAAAAGATAACGGTAAATTTGTAGTACCAAGGGGTTAATAGCAAGGGTGGAGGATTAGGCTGGCATGTATTTATACTCCATCTAAAACTACTACAATGGTACTTAAGAAAATTCTGGGAGAAATGATCAGTTTTAAGCAGGGAATATTACTTATAAGTGGGGACTGGAATTTGATTTGCAACAGAGAGGATTTATCTGGGGTCCCTAGAAGGGAAAATACAACAAAAGAGGCCAGATTTTTGAAGACATTTATGAAAATATTTGGTAAGGAAGATTTGAATTCAGAAGTAAGAGTTTGGGGAGAATGTACATATTATTCCCCAAGGTACAAAAACTGGGCTAGGCTAGACATCAACTATCACACAGGAACATGTACATTTAATTGGAAGTTTTGATATGCATCCAATAACTACTTCAAATCACACTTCAATAATACCTAAAATAAAAATGCAGGGTAATGAAATCAAAATGAGACACTGGCACTTCGCCACCAATCTGCTCTGTTTAGCAGATAGATGGCACTTCCCCATGTATCTGTTAAACAGACAGGAATATAGGGAATGAGTAGTGGAAATTACTCAGCACATATTAGGGAAGATAGAAATTTCTTCTGAAAATAGAGTTAGGGAGTGGAATAAAATTAAAGTGGAGTTTAAAAACAGGAAATAAAAGAAAAGGTGATATGGTTAAGAAGTAACAAGAATTACTTACGAGTGAGTAACGAAGGTTGAGGTATTAAGGAATAGGAGGAACCCCTCACAACAGAAGAAGCACAATTGTAGAGTGCTAAAGAGAAAATAATGGACTACCCCAATATGATGTATGAGTTTAGAAAGTTTGCTGTTAAGCAACTGTTTTTTTGATAACTCCAGAGCACAAAAGCTTAGCAAAACAGCTCAGGCAACAGAAAGTAGAAAGGGTTGTTGCCAAGCGTAGAAAGCCTGTAAAAAGTAAAATAACCAGAGATCCTGTAGAGCCATTAGAAATATTCTGGAAACATTATGAAAATGTGCATAAAGCAGAAAAATGTGGAAATCATGAAAAAGCACAAATGGAAATATTTATGGAAGAATTAAATATGCCAAAGGTTACAGCTAGATGAGGCTCAATTAGTAACAGTTAGTACAGGAGACAAGATAAAAATTGTGATGTCAGCTACCTAAAATAAGAGTATAATTTGATAATTTCTTTTTTTTTGTAAGGGTATACATATGTACATGTATTAAAGTATACTCAAATGATCAACTTAAGATTGACCCCTGCCCTCAAAAAAAAAAAAAAAAAAAAAATATATATATATATATATATATATATATATATATATATAAAACTTTACTATATTGTAATAACTTTCTCCTTTTCACTAAAGTGTCTATTGTATATTGTACTTTCTTTATTGTCTCTAGATATTTCTGTTAAATTCTATGTAAAACCGATACTGTACCTGTCAATGCTGTTCTTGTTTTATTGGAGCTTTTCTCCCCGAGCCTCAGCTGAAAATGGGCTCACACCCTGATGGACTATCCCGGTCAACAAATGCAAAATAAATAAATAAAATAACCAATCTACAGGAAAGTCTCAAGGAAAAGATGGTATTGCTGAGGAAGTTTAGAAGCTATGAGGGAAGAAAGTGATTAAGATCTGGAAGGTTTTCTTTAACATTATTTTAAAAGACAGCGAAGCACCAACATCCTGTAAAAAAGCGGTAGTGGCTGTAATACCTAAAGCTGGTAAACACCCATCAGAACCAGATTCATATAGGTTAATTTCAACTCTGTACAATGACTATAAAGTGTTTATGTCTCTAATAGTTAAACGAATGGCAAAGGTAACGTCAAAATTGATAGATGTGGATCAATGTAGTTTTGTGGAGGGATGGCAAACATTTCACAACATTATTAGAACAATGATGATCTGGATGGAAGCAAAATGTAATCAAATACCACTGCTACTGGTGGGTCTTGATACAGAGAAAGCATATGACAGAGTAAGCTGAGATTTTATGAGTAGGGCAACGGAAGCATTTGCGTTCCCTGATTAAATTACAAGGTTGATTAGGAGGTGAAAATTAAAGTGGGGAGGGGGTCATGTCTGATAAGTACTGTTTGAGCAGAGGAACCAGGCTGGGTTGTCCTCTTTACCCTTTGTTATTTGTATTATATTTATAACCAGTGACAAAGAAAATAAGAGACTCAGAATTTCAAGCATATAATTGAGACGGTAATCAAGAAAAGTTGGCTTTATTTGTAGATATTACTTTATACATGATAAAACCAGAAAAAGACATTTCAGTGTTGTGAAACTTTCTGAGAGTGTCAAGTCTTTTGGGGATACAAAATTAATAAAGATAAAACAAAGACAACGGCTGTAAACTATGTGCAGACATGAAGTGCTACAGGAACACCAATATTTATGGTGACATGATAAAATTAAGTACTTCAAAGTATTGATTAAAAAAGATTCTGTTATGTCACCAAAGGATATGTGATAAGAGTCTAAACAAAAGATTATACAAAAACTGAGAATTTGGAAGCTCTGTTTTATGGATATGGATAGCAATATACAGTGAAAATGTTTTTAGTCCCATAAGTTTTATACACAGGTCAGGCATATTTTTATCAAGCAGAAGAGAAGTTGTGGATAGCAATTAAAGAGCTGAAGGATTTTACCGGGGGAGGGGGGGCAAAAGTCAAGTGGAATAAGCTGATCCTTCCAATAGAACAGGGTGTTTTGCAACTACCTGATCTAAAGGGGTATTTCAGAGCTACACAGCCAAGGCTCCTATACATAGCTCAATCAGAAACCTCTAATTCAAAGTGGAAAGGGATGATGATGAAACGAGGGTGGGCTCAAGAAACAAGAAGAGACTGGGATTTTGGATGCAGATAAGGAGAACAACAATAACGATACAGAATATTATACTCACATAGTAGCACAAAGTATTCTAAGAACTAAGCCAACACAGGAATGAAGAATGGAGATTCTGCTAAGAGGGATGCCTGCAATTAGGAGTTTGGACAACAGGCAAGAGGGGCTGGAATTTAATGGATAAAACTGGCAAAGCAACCAATGTACTGGCAGCAAATAATTAGAGGGGGAAAGGTAATAGAATGGGGAGACGCCAAGAATTAATTTGGACTGCAGGCTAAAGATTGCCTTCCCTGTCAAAGATTGATATAAGAATACTGTATAGGCAAAGAGAAATAAATATGGGGATCATAAGTGAAAGACCAACACTAGTAGAGTTTTAAGTAGCCTCTAGAATAGAAGCTGCTGTTAAAAATGGATAATATGTATGGCATATAAAGTATTGCATGACAACAATAGGAATTAATCAGAAGAGATTGGATGGATTGGGAAGAGAGATTGGATATGTATGTATGTATGTGTAGATAGATAGATATATAGACAGACAGATAGATATTGGATTTGTGCTTGGAAATGTTTGCATAGGTATTTTATACCCCAAGCAGACTCCAAAGAAATTTTCCTCAGGTGGCTTGCAGATGTTAAAGGTGTGACAAGGACTGAAGAGGTAATTGGGAACATATTTTTTGCGAGTGCAATGAGCTGGCAGTCTTTAAAAATTCCTTACTAGGTGAGCAAAATGGTGTAAAGTACAGTTTTGTACCTACCATAAATGTAGATGTTCGAGTGTCTTCACTGCTGCAGTCATTACACTTGGGTTATCCTGCCGTCAGGCGGTCCTGCAGTCGGCAAGAGATCCAAAGTCTTGGTCCGGCATCGGTTGCTGTCACCTCCTCCCTGACGTCAGTGCGTCAGGGGTATATAAGAAGCAGCCGACGCCATTTTCTTCAGTATTTCTTGCCCCAGATGTCAGGTGCCCCCAAAAAGATAGGCAATACATATTGCTTACAAAACATACAATACGGTAAAAACAAAACCTTCAGTAACCAGCAAATACACCACATAGGTAGTATAGTGTAGAAAGTTATAGATAAGATCCAGCTAAGAAAGATGGGATGGCGGGTGGGTAACCAGGACTGCAGCAGTGAAGACACTCGAACATCTACATTTATGGTAGGTTCAAAACTGCACTATGTTCATCGTGTTTCACTGCTGCAGTCATTACACTTGGGTTGAATCCCAAAGCTGAGTCAGGGTGGCTCGTTCTATAGAGGATTTGGTGTGGCTATGAGGCCCTGCAGCACTGCAGTGGCAAAGCCAGCACTGGATTTAGAGTAAAGATGCAAGTGATAATGCTTGGTAAAGGTGTGCACTGAACTCCAAGTTGCAGCTTCCAAAATGTCTTTGGTAGGTACTCCTCTAAGGTAGGCAGTAGAAGTTGCAGTTGCCCTGGTGGAATGTGGTCTAATGTTAGATGGTACAGGTTTCCCATGCTGTGTGTAGCAGAACCGAATACAGTGTCCCATCCACTTTGAAATGGTCTGCTTTGAAATAGCCTTTCCCTGTGATCTTGCAGCATAACATACAAACAATTGTTCAGTTTTTCTGAAAGCTTTTGCTTTGTCCAAGTAGAAGCGTAGTTGCCTGTGTATGTCCAAGGAATGTAGAAGTTTCTCCCCTTTATTCTGGGTATTTGGATAAAATGTTGGCAAGTGAATAGTTTGGTTAAGAGCCACACTGGGTACTACCTTAGGCATAAATGAAGGGTTTGTTCTTAAGGAAACCCTGTCTTGGTGGAAAATGATGAAAGGCTCCACTGCCATTAGTGCCTGTAGTTCTGAGGCTCTTCGTGCTGAGGTTATTGCCAGTAGCAGAGCAGTTTTCCATGATATATATTTTAATTCTGCTGAATTGGCTGGCTCAAAAGTAGGTAGAGTGAGTTTTTCCAAGACAAAATTTAGGTCCCAAGTAGGTGTTGGTGCTCTCCGGGGCGGTCTTATGTTTTTAGCCCCTCTGAGGTACTGCTTTAGCAATGGATGAGAGAAAATAGGAGGATCTGTGTTGTAATGAGCCGAGATGGCAGAAGCGTGGATCTTAATGGATGAGAAGGATAGTACTTTGTCCAGCATCTCAGTTAAGTATTGTAGTATCTGAGGAATGTTAGGGACAAGAGGGTCAAGGCTTTGAGCCTGGTTCCAGGCACAGAATCTTTTCCACTTTTCTGAGTAAGATTTCCTGGTGCTAGGCCTCCTGGCCTCCAAAATGACATCCATAACAGCTTGAGAGAGAGGTGTTGTCTGTTTGGCTAATGAATCTGCCATGCAGCCAGGGATAAGGTTTTGAGCTGACTGTGCAGGATCTGATTGTTTTGTTGAGTCAGAAGGTGTGGAATTTGAGGCATAATCCAAGGTGTTGCCTTGAGCTAAGTTGTTTAAGATTGGGTACCAATGCTGGCGTGGCCAGTCTGGAGCAATCAGAATCATCTGTGGTTTTTCTTGTCTGGCTTTTAGGAGTACCTTTGAAAGGAGAGGCAGAGGTGGGAAGGAATAAACGTTTAGGCTTTTCCAGCTGAACGAAAGAGCATCCACTTTCCATGCTTGTGTGTGATAAGTCCTTGTTCATAATTTTTGCAGTTGCCAATTCAGTGGGGAGGCAAAGAGATCTATGTCCGGGCACCCCCATTTTTGCATTATCATGCTGAAAACTTGTGGATTTAATTTCCACTCATGAGGATCCATGATGTTTCTGCTTAAGTCGTCTGCCAGAGTATTTTTCTTTCCTGGCAGGAATTGTGCTTGCAGATGAACTTGATAAGTTAGAGCTGTGTTCCACAAAGTCATGGCTTGTCTGCATAGGGGGTAAGAATGAGTGCCCCCTTGCTTGTTTATGTACCACATTACTGTGGTGTTGTCTGTCTTTAATAATAATTGTCCTGGATGCAGAAGGTCCTTGGAAGCTTTTAGGGCATTTTGTACAGCCAACATCTCTTTTTGATTGATGTGAAGATGCATTTGGTCTGTGGTCCATTTGCCCTGAATACATTTTCCTGCCATGTGTGCTCCCCAGGCGCAATCCGAAGCATCTGTTGTTAAAGTCTGCCTGGCTGTGGGAAGAGTGAAAGGCTGTCCCTTGTTGAGGTGACATGCCTGTGCCCACCATCGAAACTCCTGTTGTAGGCAGGGAATTAGTGGTATTACTGTTTCCAAGCTGTAAGAGTGTTGAGTCCAAACACTTTTTAGGTACCATTGTAATTTCCTCATATGCAGTCTGGCATATGGAATTAGTAGCATGCAGGATGCCATGAATCCCAAGGCCTGCAGAATTTTTCTTGCAGTGAGTTGGGACTTTGTTGCTATCAATTGAAAATACTGAGTCAGTTGTCCTCGTTTGTCTGGCGTGAGATAAGCCATCTGGGCCATTGTATTTAAGCTGGCACCCAGGAATATTATCTCTTGTGAGGGCACTAGTTTTGACTTCTTTTCGTTTACTGTGTACCCTAGGCAACTTAACAACTTTTTTACAAATGCCAGATGCTTTAGAAGAATGTCCTTGCTCTCCGCTTGAATCAGGCAGTCGTCCAGGTATGGATATATTTGAATTCCTTTTTGTCTGCAAAATGCAATTACTGGTGCCAGGCACTTTGTGAAGACCCTGGGCACAGTAGATAAGCCAAAGGGCAGTGCAGAGAATTGGTAGTGCATTGAACCAGCTATGAGTCTGAGGTATCTTCTGCAATTTTGTCTGCTAGGGACATGCAGGTATGCCTCTTTGAGGTCCAAAGTAACAAGCCAAGCTTTCTTGCCCAACATAGGAAGGAGCTGCTGTAGTGTCAACATTTTGAATTTCGGAACATCCAGGTAAGTATTTAGAGTGGAAAGGTCTAGTATGGGTCTCCAGGCTTTGTCCTTTCTGGGGACCAGGAAGAGTCTTGAGTAAAATCCTTGTCCTTGTTCCTGCTGTGGTACTTTTTGAATAGTACTCATGTCCATGAGGGCTGTCATTTGTTTTTGTGCCTCTGCCCATTGATTTTGTGGCAGGTCTCGCATTCCTTTTAGCCTTGGTAAAGTGTGAAAGTGGAACCTGTAACCTTGAGACACAATATTCAGCACCCATTTGTCTTGGGTGATTGCTTGCCAGTTTTGTGAAAAAAGCGCTAGTTTCCCCCCCTAAGGGAACTGCCAAAAGGGAAGAGTTTGGCATTGGAAGGGGGAAGTCATTGGGACTGTTTCCTGTAAGGTTGTGACATGGCCTCACCTCCTTTTGGGGTTGAAGCACCCCACTGTCGTGGTCTGTAAGAGCCTTGGGGCTGAGATCTGCCTCTTGGGTATCTGTATCTGCCTCTTTGTGGCCTGTCTGACACTGGAAAGGACCAATTTTTAGTATGCCAATTCCTGCTAAATCGTGGTGGCTGCACCTGTAAGAAATCCTTCACTGTTTGCATAGATATTGCCTTATCCTCCATTTTCTTTAATACCTCTTCTGCCTTAACACCAAATAAAATATCTTGCTGTAAAGGAGCATCCAATAATTTTGCCTTAACATGATCTGGTAAGCTTTGCTCCTTTAACCAAGCATGCCTTCGAATTACAGATCCTGTAACTGCTGCTCTACAAGAAGCTTCTAATGAATCAAAACCACATTGCAAAGTATGCTTCCCCACTTGTTCAGCTGCATGCAATACATCCTGCATTTCCTTAAAATCAGGTTGTTCTGCACTTGTACTCATTTTCTGTTTTAACTGAGACAGTAAATATTGTTGATATTTAAGCATGTGAAACTGGCAGTTTAAAGCCCTCACTGCTAAAGTTGCAGAGGTGTAAACTTTCTCCCCCCCCCTCTGTCTAATGCTCTAGAATCCCTGTCCGAGGGAACTGAATTTTTAGCCGTGGAGGCCTTTACCCCTTTGGGTCCCTGGGGAATAGTTTCTGGGTCAGCAGCAGGGTTTTTATAAAGAAATTTGTGAGAGTCAGGGACTCTGTAGTACCTGTCTGGCTTGACTGGAGCAGGGGGTAAAGAATCTGGATTTAAACTGGATTCAGAGAACACATCGTCCACAATATCCAACACTGGCAGAATAGCAAGGGGCCTGTGCTGAAACAATAAAAGAAAGTCTCTGAGCCTTTTCCTGGATTCTGAGTAATCCTGGCCCTCCCAATGGAAATGCTCCCTCATGGTATATAAAGTTTACCCAAAAGAGTAATCCTCAGGAGGAGAGGCTGAAGGAATTGATTCTTCAGCATCAGAGTCCTCATAAGGGGGTAAAGAGTATCACTGGTCTAAAGAGGAATCAGAATATATTGAAATCTGGTCAGAGGAATCATAGTCTGTATCCTGCCTAGGCCTTTTATCAGGAGGGGGATGGGAACCCCTGATCAGAGTAATTAAGTCTTCGGCCATTTTGAGCATCTGCTTTTTAGGCATGGAGGCCTGTCCAGGTGAATGCTGTACTTGCTTCTTTGTCTTTAATGTAGCTTTAGACTTGGCTGTAGATGCAATGGTAAGTTGTGAAGGTCTTAAAACACCCTCAGAAGCCGATGCCTGCTCAGCGGCTCTGGACCCATCTGAAGGGTTAGTCTCTGTAGGCCCAACACCCTGAGTATCCAGAGGCCTAGGCAACTCCACATGGGAGTCGGTCACGGACTGCGGCTCTGAGGTAGCGGGTGTCAGGGGCTGCAAAAGCGCCTCACTGAGAACCGGCGAACCAGCGACTGGCCTAGAAGAGGCTTCGTCATCAGTTTTGGGCCTCAGATGCCTGTCCTTATCCTTATCTTTGCGTTTTTTTGTGAATTCCGGTCGTCGGTTGTTTCGACGGCATGGTATAATTAAACCTTCGGCCAAAGTAATGGCGAGCAAAATCAAACCGACGTTTAATAGTGCGTTTGTTAAATCTAGCACAAAACCAGCAAATAGTGACGTCGTGATCTGGGCCTAGGCATGGAATACAGTAAGAATGAAAATCCTTATGAGGTATTTGCTTCCCACAAGAAATATAATTATTAACTTTCACTGACATCGGTCTGAGGCAAGAGAAAGTTTCCCCAATGGGGTACTTAGCTTTATCGAAGACTTTGTTTCTGAAAATCAAATTTGATATCTCAGGAGTCGGCCGACCGGCACTTGCGAACTACTTTTGCTTCGGGCACCGCGCAGCAAGAAAGACTGAAGAAAATGGCGTTGGCTGCTTCTTATATACCCCTGACGCACTGACGTCAGGGAGGAGGCAACAGCAACCAACGCCAGACCAAGACTTTGGAACTCTGGCCGACAGCGGGACCGCCTGATGGCAGGATAACCCAAGTGTAATGACTGCAGCAGTGAAACATGATGAACATCTAAGGAAATGATTTTATGAGCTGTGATACTGAAGCGGAATCACCTACACATGAGCGCAATTCTGGAAGCTGCCCAAAAAAAAGCATTATTAGAAAATGGTAATCAAAGTAAAAATTAATAGTACTAGAAGTAGTGAACAGAGAGAAAAAGAACTGGAAGTGAGTTCTTTCGAAAGGGGTAAGAGCAAATTATATAGAAAAAATGGGAATTCTGGGAACAATACATGCAGAATAATGTTTGGGAGGAGGAATATGGTTCAAGGGAAGGCAGGAAATTAATGAGCTATGGAATGTCTGACTGACAATGACTGTATAGAATATGTGATATATAATGTTTGCAACTGAAAATATAGCAATACGGTTTGTTTTTATTAATATTTATGTATGACTCTCTATGTCATAAGTGATAATTCAATAATGACATTTCTTGTTTAAAAAAATAATTGCATTTTTCAAGGATATGGTTTTTGCAATAAAGAAAAAAATGCCGTACTGGATAGCAGGACAAAATTGTAAATCTACTTGGACAGTTACAGTAGAAATGTGTTAAAACCAGCAGCAAGAAAGGCTGCAGGGAACAAGACTGGAGACCTCTCAAATGAATGCCACATAAAATAAAGAAAGAAAATGGAACATGATGCATGCACTATTTGGTAATTGTGACCCCTACCACAACCTTCACAATACTGCTAGATACATCAGGACACTGTATCTGAATGCTCTAAGTAGATTAGTGGGGATGTAAAGAATACTCCATGGGACAAATGTCATGAAGGAAACACATTTGACAGATTTTGTCCAAACTCCCAAATATTTGCCACAGGACACTTGGATAACATCCAACGTTTCTATAGCTGTGCATGCAATGTACATGCATGTGTGTGTGTGTATGTTTGCAAGAACATCCTCTGATGGGTTTGTTATTCAGTCAGGATTAGGTTCTTTATTTTATCCTTTGCTGACCAGACTAGTGGCCTCTTTTCAAGGCAAACCCATAGTAGTATTTTTTACTACTAAGAGAAATTTGGCCAGGGCATCAGGTAAGTTTATTTACTTTTCTTGACAGATGCCATGACCTGTGCTGCCACCAACTTAAAAAGATGTGTCCTCTGTTTAATGCCTCAGCTGAATAACTGCACACTCGGGACAACACCACCCACCTTATGTTGCACTGCAGTCTCAGAAATTTATTAGCATTGTGTGGGATAAAATAGGCTGTAGATTCCCTCCATCATGAAGATGATTATAAAAGTAACTGAAAATTAATACTTTAATGAATACCTCTAAATATCTCTCCTCCTCCTGTTGGACCACTGAATGTAAAATCCATGCATATGATAAACTAACCAAGGCATATGAAATGGTAAATTCAGACACAGAAATGCATATTGGCTTAGTTTACTTATTGTTTGCCACTCGTTGCAACCTCAATTTTTTAAACCCCGTTTTTTTCTATTTCTGTGACATAACTGCAACAGTGCACATATCAAGCATCTCATCAGTTGTTTACATATCTCCCCTCAAAGGTTAAGGTTTCATAAAAACATATAACCTCCGAGGTCAGATATCTGAATAAAGAGTTTAAGTAGCATCTTATTTATTTATTTGATTTGTTTACCAGACAGGTGAGCTCATCTAAGCACCCTTTTTCAGTCATTAAAAGTTCTATTTTCTTTTGGCTTGGGTAAAAAATTTCATTTGGTGTCATTTTTCAATAAGCATAACAGGGTCAATATCAATTGCTATAAACAAGACTCAACACATCAACTACACAGTTTTGCTTAGCTACGAGTATGCAAAGACTGGAAGCCCTGTCACTGTACTCTGTATCCTACAGGCTGCTGACAGGCAACTTGTGCCTGGCTTACAGAGCAGTCTCTGACCCTGCCTTAATGGAAATGCTGCACATCCACAAATCAAATTGGACAAGAGTCACTTGCTGCAGAGATCTCAACCTAGCCTGTAACATTAACAGAACATGCTGGTGAGAGACAGATATCTCCCAGAAACTGCCAGTCCTCTGGAATAAAACTCCCAATTCACATGAAGTAGCACTCCTCAATAACCCTATCCAAGCACAACCTACACAATTGGATGAGAGACCTTAAATTCATACTGGGGGTGGCACCTATGTCCCTCATGGACAGGATCAGTCAGAGCTGATCACAGACTCACTCTGCAAATAACGACCATCTGACCAAGGTTAGTTAGAGAACATGGTTTGGGCTCTCAGAAATCAAAAATAAATATTTATTCTTGCATGGCGAAAGCCAGGGTATCTTTTTGGCTAGGCTTATATGGGCCCTAGGGCCAATAGCCTAGTACCTACCTATGAACCTATTAAAATTTAACCGGTTACACTGAGAATAATAATAAATAAATAATTGGTAGACTATCTATATAGTCGTACAATACAGAAAAGTTATAGAATCTAAGAAAATCAAAGAAACATTTTCAATACTAAAAAAATTAATATGAACAGAAAAAACACAAAGAGAATAATAATAATAAATGACTAAAACTTTAAACAGCAAATCTTTTTTACGGATTTAATCAAATTATAAAAAAGAATGTCAGAAAAACATTTACAAATTTTGCATTTCACTATCTCTGTAAAATCCAGTTAAAACACAGAACAGTATGTGCCAGCCCAAGTTTTAACATAAAGCTTGTTTTCTGAAATAGCTTTGCTGTGACAGTTGTACAAGCCACAGCTGAAGCAATGCCATAAAAGAAAAAAGTGAAAAATGGCTGGGAATTATGCTGACTCATTAAAACATCCTTTGAAACAAAGAACTGAGACAGATGATCAAGACACAATGTTATAGTACATATCCTGTAGTGGGAATTAAAACCAAACATTATGAAACAACACATGCGCCTGGTCAAACACACACACACACACACACACACACACACACACACACACACACACACGTACATACAAAAACACTGCTCTACTTTGTGACCAGCTTTCTATGTAAAATGGAAACAATCTCAAAAGCAGTTGTGTATATAAAATGAGCTGAGTAATTAATAATCAATTAGCATTAGTTTAAAGTTGATCATGTTCTGAAAAAGATATGTAATATTCAACTACACTATTGTCCAACAAGTTCTGCAAAGAATTGGAATTACATGAACTGTAGAATCCACTGCTGAAATTTTCATGTAAGTCAATATGTTATAAAATTCTTGTTTTGAAATTAATTACAACAGACTCAAAGAAATAAATGAATTCTGTACACAACACACATCTCTGTGTCAGAGTAAAATAACTGTAATGCAATAAATCAAAAATCAATTCAACAGAAGCATTTTGAGATGCAACCTAGAAAACAGATGTACTATATGCAAGCACAGAAATCTTAATGAAAAGAAGCTGGCTTTGTGGACAGCAGTGATCTCCAGTTATCCAGTGACAATAATAAAGTCAACCGGATGACATGAACTGATCTCAAGAGTAATAATGGCAGTGGCAAGGAAGGTAGTCATTGGATGCAAGGCAGGAAGTGGTGCACAGGAACAGGCAGAGAATGGACAGCGCTTTAGCTAATGAAAAACAACTCCGTGATCTTCATAAATTTTCAATTACATATCACATTGAGTATATAACCATGTATATTTAAAAAACGTGCATCATTAGTAGCATCTCAAGTTGTTAGTATGTCCAGTGAAGATGCATCTGTCAAGTACAAGGTAAAAGAACACTATAAGAACAACCTTATGAAAAAAGTGTTTAAAAAAACTGTCTGTGCTCCACTGTTACATTGATGATGGATGGTAGTCTTTTTGGACTTTAGTTCACAGATTTCACAACATTAGGAATAACTCTGATTATGGAATAAAACAATACTGCATTCAAACTGGTAAATACAAAGCTATAGATGACACCATGAGAGCAAGTGTTGGTTATAGTTAACAGGCTGAATCTCTAACAGTTGAACATGAAAACATTTAAAGATAACAGAAGCATAAGTGTGTGTGAAAGAAGAAGAATGTCAGACTGACAGAGAATACTGACAAGGATAATTAATGGACAGAATCCATAGTGACAAGAAGCAGGAAAATGCAAGTTGAGCTGTGTGTGTACGTGCATGCATGCATATGGTGCGCGTAGGGGGGATGCTGAAGCTTAACAGCTGTGAGCCTGTGAAGGATGAAAAATTGTTTCAGAGAAGTAGCAGTAAAGCAAAGCCAAATGTCAAGACGCTGTGTATCATGGGAAGGGAGGTAATGGAAGGAGCACAGGCAGCTGTGACAGGGTAGACTACATGTCAATGCAAACAGTATCCAATTAAGACTTGCTTAAAAAAACTATGGAAGTACTGTTTACAATTTGACAAAAGCTCTTTACTGAAGGTATCAATGCTTTTTCTCACTTGGGAGTATTTCTTATTCCAGAAAAACATACTATGATGCATTTCACTAATACAGTACTTGCACATATATATTTTACTCACTTATTCTTTGGTATTCTGATTCACTGGTAAAGTATTCCCCTACTAGAGAGAAAGTGTGTGTATGCACATATGTGTGTGTATGTAATTTAAACTGTTACATTTCTGTATAAGAGAGAAAGTCTGTGTATTTACATATGTATGTATGTGTGTATATATATATATATATATATATATATGTGTGTGTGTGTGTGTGTGTGTATATATATATATATATATATATATATATATATATATTTATATATATAAATTTTAAACTAGCCATTCTGTCTGTATCAGAGAGAATGTTTGTGTGTATATATAACTTAAACTAGCAGTTCTGTTCTGTACAAGAGAGAATGTTTGCGTGTATATATAATTTAAACTAGCAGTTCTGTTCTGTATGAGAAAGTGTGTGTAAGCAATTTAAAGTAAAGAGAAAATGTGTGTGTGTGTGTGTGTGTGTGTGTGTGTGTGTGTGTGTGTGTGTGTGTGTGTGTGTGTGCATGTGTACATGTAATTTAAACTAGCCATTCCATTTCTGTAGGAGAGAGAAAGTGTGTGTGTGTGTGTGTGTGTGTGTGTGTGTGTGTGTGTGTGTGTGTGTGTGTGTAATTTAAACTATTCTGTTCGTATGAGAGAGAAAGTGTGCTGTCTGTTGCTGTATGAGAGGTGTGTGTGTGTGTATAAAATTTAAACTAGCCATTTTTTTCTGTATGACAGAGAAAGTGTGTGTTGCTGTGTGAGAGAGTAGGTGTGTGTGTATGTTTAACATATCTCTCAACTGTCCAGATTTAGCCATTTAGCCTCATAGTTTTGGTCTATTTCTCATTAAATTTGTGGTTTTCTTTTTCTGGCAATACACGGAGGACTGACACCACTAAATAATGACATATATCTGACTTTCAGATTTTGCAGCCTTCAGAAAATGCATGCCAACACAAATTCTTTTGTTCTAGCAACTTTTCAAGTTAAAGAGCAATATTTAAAATCTACTGTTGGGCCATTGTATCCCCATTATTTTAGACTTAGTCCATTTTTCTTGCACTAAGAGGTTGAGAGGTATGTGTACCCCTCAACTGACCAGATTTTGCCTTATATTTTTGGCCAATTCCTCATAAAATTTGTGGTTTTCGGGCAACTAGCAGAGGATTAAAGTCACTAAATAATTATATACGAGCTTCAGAAAATCCATGCTAACACAAATCCTTTTATTCTAGCAAATTTCTATGTTAAAAAGAAAATCTATCCCTATTTTTAAGCAAGTGTATCTTCATTATTTTATTTAATTATTTTAGGCTTTGTCTAGATTTCTTGCACTAAGAGGTTGAGAGGTATGCATACCTGTCAACTGTTCATATTTTGCCTTATATTTTTGGCCTATTCGTCATAATATTTGTGGTTTTCTGGCAAATCACTGAAGACTGAAATAAATGTTATACATTTGAGTTTCAAACTTCATTTCCTTCAGAAAATGCATGCCAAGACAAATCCTGTTATTCGAGCTACTTTGTAAGTCTATAAGAGCAATATTTAAAATCTCTCTATATTTTTGGGTCTTTGTCCCCCCATTATTTTAGTCTTTGTCCAGATTTCTTGTGCTAACAGGTTGAGAAGTATGATATGCAATGCCCTTGCTTTTCTTTTTTTTTTTTGGGGGGGGGCAGGTTAGTCAATTAACTTGATCAGTTGTGGTAATTTGGTTACAGGAGACATGAGCCTGAATCCTCTACACCAGCTACCAGACTGCTGAAGGACTTGTGAGTTTCAGTGGAGACAAGAGCCTAAATCCTCTAGTCTACACCAACTAACAGAATGCTGATGGAATTGTGAGTTTGAGTTTCAGTACATTTTCAGGGAATTATGAGATTCAGTGTGTTTTCATGGAATTGTGAGTTTCAAGGGAACAGAAGTTTACTGTTGCTCATGCTAAGTCTGTTTTCAATGTGCAACTGTTTTGTTTAGCAAATGGCAATCACCGTTTTAGTAGCATAATTGCCTTTGGTGCAGAAAGCTGTGGATTCTTACTCCCACACTATGTAGAATAGATGGAATGGGGGTATTGCAGTGCCCTTTTGACTGCTGACTATTTAGTGCATATTAAGATGGACAGGGTTTCTGCACTCCTGAGTGTCTTTTCCTTTGTATGAGATGCCTAGTAACTATGAACTTGTCTGCTAGTTATTCCCTATTGCAATATTACCAGCTTATCAATTTTTTAATGTTACATAGGCAATTAATTCCTCAAGGGCAGCAGACATTGAATTTGTAAATTAAACACTGAAATGTAAAGTTGGTTGCCAGTAGCAACCTCTTCATCAGTTACAGATCTCTTTTAATGTAGAATTATTCGGATGACTTTTACTTCTGCAGAGACTGTGCTTATTAACTGATATTGGTGGACTGTAATGACAGATGTCTGAGTGGCCTTTTATGGTTGAAATTTTCTGAAATGTGTGGTTTTGTCATTATTGGTCCATACATTTTGTTTTAGAGGGTCAGCCCAGGCTGGAAGGTTTGGAGACAAAGCCAGAGAGGCAAGATTATGTATGTGCTGAGGAGGGATGCAGAGTATATTGGGAAAAAGATGCTAAGGATGAAGCTGCCAGGTAACAGGAAAAGAGGAAGGCCTAAGATAAGGTTTATGGATGTGGCGAGAGAGGACATGCAGGCAGTTGGTGTGACAGAGCAAGATGCAGAGGACAGGAAGAAATGGAAACAGTTGATCTGCTGTGGGGACCCCTAACGGGAGCAGCCGAAAGAAGAAGACGACATTTTGTTTCATTGCTTAATGGAAGAATGTTCAAAACTACAAATTAAAAAAAAAATTCTAACAAGTGGTGCTGGCATATAATGTAATACAATCAGGAAGGTGAATCAAAGAACACATGCATGTATGCATGGCCGTAAAAATGCGTGCAAGGAGCCTATGGTTTGAAAACAGTCCAAAGGTAAACAATCTTCCGCTAGCCAGATGCATTTTCTTTGAATGTGGGTTTTAATGCCATTTCAACGAATGTGAGTTTCAAGTGCAGAGAAGTTTACTGCTCATGCTAAGTCTGTTTTCATTGCAAGACTGTATTGTTTGTTTAGCAAATGGCTATTGGTGTCTGTGCTATTTTATTTCAATATCTGTAATCACTATAGAAGTAAATAAGAAAATGGTATGCACACTGACAGATGTGATCAGTGTTTATGGTAAATGGAGCATTATAGCCAAGTAGTGGAACACTGGAATGGTTGTGGAGGGGGCTGCTGACTGGAATGGAAAAAGAGGGGGGAGGGGAGTAAATGGGCAGGGTTATGGGAGGTGTGAGGGGTGTGTCATTGGGCTGGCCCTCCAAAAGAGTCCCAGTTTCTCATGTGGCTCCTTGGGAAAATTAATTGTCCACCCCTGCACTATACCATCTGCTAAGAGCAGTGACATGCTTATTTATCAATTAGGCATTATAACTTAGTGTAAAACTCAGACAGCCAGAAAGAATCCTTCGGAATGCATGAGCTTCCATAACTGGGCTGTGGGTCCTTCAATGCAAAGACCTCAAAGGGTCTGTTAATAATTACAAAGTTTCGCACAGAAGTTAACATTCAGTTCTCTAACATGGAGAGAGCTATTCAGTGCAGCTGAATGTTAAACATCAGTCAAAAACTACTACTCCTAGGAGGTATTACTCCAAGAACATATATATATATATATATATATATATATATATATATGTGTGTGTGTGTGTGTGTGTGTATACATACATATGTATATATATGTGTGTGTTTGTGTGTCTATGTTCGGGTACTTCATAACACTGAAATTTCATAATGTTGAGACCAAAACATCTAAATCCCAAAACAATGAAAACCCAAACATTGAAAATTCATAAGATTGAAATTGTGCTTCATAACACTGAAACCTACAATGCGTATGTAAATAACATCCTCTCCACCTATAACAACACCTAACTAACAAACACACTTTCCACTGCGTTTCTTCAAGGGGCAAACTCCCCTGCACCACCCACGCCACCCGTAAATAAACATACCAACACCAAGATCGCACTACTTTGGAAAAAAGTTAATTTCCTAACCTCAATGTATCACAATCACCATGCACTGAGGTTAGGAAATTAACTTTTTTCCATTGTAGTCCAATCTTGGAGTTGGTATGTTTAATTTACGGGGGGTGCAGGGGGTCTTGCCAGAAATGTAGTAGAAAGTGTGTTTGTTAATTAGGTGTTGTTGCAGGTGGAGGGGATCTTATTTACTTGTGCAATGTAGTTTTCAATTTTATGAAGCACACTTTCAGTGTTCTGAGTTTTCAATGTTTGGGGTTTTCAGTGTTTTGAATTTTCAATGTTATGGTCTTAATGTTATGAAATTCAACATTACGAAATTTCAATGTTACGAAGTAGATCTGTATGTACAGCATGCTTTAAGAAAACTCTGACAGAGCCAGTACTAAAACTTTCATAAAAAGCGTGTATGATCCTCACAAACAGTACATATTAGTCTGCAATATTTTTTGCATTTAGTTATGTTTGGCTTATAACAATTTCTACAATTAGACAAGTATATCAAATTATTGTCTTTGGCTACCATTTTAAAACACATAATAAATACCACTATAAACTGCAAGTAATTTCATGTGTATACAGCATTCAGAATGGTTCAGCTGTGGTGTAATATGTTACTATCTGTATTTTTTGCCGGGATCATTGCTAAAAAGGGTCTTCAGTCTGGATAACTTGCCTGATTAATAAATAAGAAAAAACGGACAACTACAATTATTAAACAACGTATTTTCAGTTGATAGAGTAAGACTGTAATACCTTTACATGTCACCTGTGTGGCTCTGAGCAAGTTACTTAACCAGACACCGTTCCTGGGCGGAGTCTGAAAGTGGTATGGAGATCAGTGCTTTACCCCAGAAAAAAAATAAAAATAAAAACAAAATAAACAATCTACAACTTCAGAATAGGAACACTGCTGGTAGTTTTCAGCAGTGAAGAAAATGTGGCTTGCCAAAGAGACAACCTTAAAGCATGTACTTCTGATATAACAGTACAGGGGGTGGTTCTTTTTACAAGCTTAAGGCAGAGCTCTTCTTTTCAGTGATCCCTGATGGTTGAAGACGGACCAATAGCTACTTGATGCAGCACAACATCAGCTACTTGAACTTCAGGAGAGAGGATCTGCCATCATACTGTAGTGAATGGAGTCAGGCAGAGCTAACGAATAGTACCACATCACTTCCCATAAAAGACATTTCACTAACGCTGGTAAGGTAACAGAGATTTTTTTTTCTAAAGATCTCCGCATCCTAAGGCTGCAATAACTGGGAGATCAACGAAGGAATGTGATAACCCATAGTTATTCTTGGAAGTGGCTGAGGTTGTTCATCCCTTCAAAAAATGTTAGTATTTCCAAACTCCATCTACTGCTGCTATAATAAACATTCTGCCTTATGTTTCTTTGCCTCCATTTCTACAAGTACAGGAGTTCTTTTCATTATGCAGTATCACTTACTCCACCTACACTGTACAAAGTCTTGCCTCATTTCTCTAAATGTCTCCTAAGAGAAACAAAAACAAAACAAAATGGTAATGACATTTCTTGTAACTCTACAAAACATAAATTTACTCTGGCTGTACAGAAGTCCTTAACAAAGAACATCAGTGATGTGAAACCCCAAACAAATGACACAAACTAAGTAGTTATACAAATCTAGTCAAGGGTTTCTGAACAGGAAAATGGGTGTTAAACATGGTACTCTCTCTGACAAGCTGCACTAATTGGGTAGGCATATAACAAAAGTGTCAATAGAGACACTGAAGGCTTTCTTCTCTGAAACATCAGTTACTCCAACTATTGTGTAATGCAATAGTGTGGTTGAGTCTCTCTTTCTCTCCTCCTTGAAACAATTTCTCTCTGAATGAACCCCAGCATATTGCTTGCTTTCATGGCAACCTTCTCAGTCTGGGTCTGGTGGTTTATTTCTGTATGGGCTAGGACTTCAAAATGTTTCTCTTGAATAGTGGTAACGAGTTTGTCATCCCCTATCATACTCATCTCTGGTATTCTTGGACTATGTATCCAGAAGTTCAGTCAGGAGTTTCAAATTTGAGTTTTGCCATTTTCTAAGGGGTTGACAGTGACCAGAGGATCAAGTGTAGCAATGCACATTCAAAGCAGATATCAGTAGGCTTAATATCTAGAATAAAATTTGGAAGAGAAGAAGAGGCAAACATGACCTGAGCACTTGGTCATTTTTACAGAGGAGTATATTAGGAATACATTGTTTTTTCCTTTGGCATCAAATGTGAAATTAAATAATTCCTTGAAGAGATTTAATGCAATTACTGTGCAACCAGTGGGAGACAAAATCTGACTTTTAACTACATCAGTGATTATTTACTGAGTGGATAGGGAAATAGACCATGACGTTTAAATACCACTGAACTCTGTGCTTCCTTGATATAGTGTTGACAGGGTGCAGAGAGTCCTTGAATATTTGGTGAGGTATGTCTTATACCAAACGTGAAATACAGTTACATGTTTGACAGCTGAACTCAGAAGATTAGAGCCAAGAGCTGCTTATGGGCTTTATCTTTTGGTGCAGGGTTTGACTCCCATTTATCTGTTGTGTGGGTTTAAATTTTTAGCAAATGAATACTACTTTAAATCTAAATTCCTACTATTAGGTGATAACCTGGCAAAACGTCCTGCCCACATAAAGCCTGTAAACACTGCTGCCTATGCAGAAATGTTCACAGAAACCCTATGCAAGCATGCTAATAGCTGCTTAGAGGCAGTTGTACCCATTAAGAATAAGTACAGAACTAACTCAAAAAATAATCCACACCAACAGAATCACAGCATCAGTAGGCTGCAAATTAGAAGGAAAAAATCACAGCAAAAATTCAAGAGGTATAGTGCCCAGTAGGATAAAAGCACTCTCAGACTTAAAAAAAAAAAAAAAGACTCAGAAGACAAATAAAGTCTACCAAAGCCAAATTCAGGTAAATCTGGCCTCCCACAAGACATTCTTTAGCTAAGTTTGCAATCTCAAAGGCAATACACAATTGTTTACAGAGCTCTTTGCTAATGGAGTCATCTACAATGAGTCAGAAGATCTAACAAACCTTCTGGTAGACAAATTAATCTCTAACTTTATTCCATTCCCCCAAGTCTCCTCCAGGAAGTTTCAGCAAATGCAACTCCCCTAAATATTACTAGTGAACATGTCCGCGACACTCTCTCTAACACCAAGAACAATGCATTGATGGGCCCCAACAATATCCCAAGCTGCCTTTGAAACAGCATGAAACAAATGACCAGGCACTATGGAATCACTCTTTAACCATAGCCTCCAAACAGGCTTCATGCCTCACAAATGAAGAATAACTGTAGTTATCTCTTGGCACAAAGGCAGGCCATCTACAGACCCACAGGTCTCACTAGTCTTATATGTAAAGCCATGGAAAGAATTATCAATGAAAAATTTAATAATGACATAGGAAACCTCCAGACACTGGACCCATCCCAGTTTGGTTTCATTAAGGGCAGTGGTCATACCTATTCACCTTCGGTGACTTCAAGAAGGTCACCAAATCAATAGACAAGGGCAAATGGTTCACATTATCTACCTTGACCAGGGCCAAGGCATTTGACACATTATCCTACTCAGGCATTGTTGACAAACTCAAGAGGTTAGGTGTAAACCCTTATTTCACCCAGTGGATAGCTAGCTGGCTCACATACAGGAGCAAGGATGTTAGGATTGGGGAGTCCAACTTTACAAAGAGGCCAGACACCAGTAGTGTCCCTCAAGGATCAGTCTTGGGAACACTCCTTTTTTCCTTTATAGCACCTACTTCTCTGAATTCAAAGCCACCACCATAGGGCCCTGGCTAACTAAATTTGCAGACAATTGCAAATTAAGAGCAGTCATAGAATCCCCCACTGACACTAACGTTCTCCAAGAATGGCTGACAAGGACAAATAACTGGTGTTGACACCATGGAATAAAAGTAAATGCCAAGAAATGCATAACAGTATCCTTCAGGAAATGCCACCCTGATAAACTACCATATTGATAACACACCCCAAGAGTCAACCCAGTAGTCAGGGACCTAGGGATACATGTAGAAAGTAATCTAGCCTCTGTCATTCTATAGTGCACAGCTTATAAACAAAGGTATGGCATCTAGGTCCAAAAAAGTGATTGTTGCACTGTATTTGGCACTCATCACAGCTATCGAGTACAATGTTTAACTTAGCATATAACTAACCAGCCACAGCAAACAACTGGAAAGTCCACAGAGGTTCTCCACTAAAAGAATACAGGGATTTAATATGTCATTTGCACCCCACCTCAAAGCCCTACCCGTGTATTCTGTCTCCTACAGGCTGTTGAGGGAAGATCTATGCCTGGAATAGAAGGCATCTTCAGACTCCAGTCTGAGGGACCTCCTACATACTTGCACAACAAACAGCACCAGAATTACCCATTCTAAAGATTTAAACCTTGCCTGTAAAACAGGACCAGGTGGAGAACCTGGCATGTATCCCACAGACTACTCATTCTATGGAACAGGCTCCAGTTTCATGTGAAGCATAATTCGTCCCTATTCCAATTCAAATGTAACTTGGACCTGAAAATTCAACCTAGGTTTGGCACCTATGTCTGTGATGGACACAGGCAGCCTGCAAATGAATCATCACTCAGGCACCTGCTTGTATAATTTCATCTCTCAAGCCTCTATTTACAGTACTGAAGGCACTAGAACTGTCAGAGATTTAAGATGCATAGCTAGGCTTAAAAAGGCCCTAGTGGCCATTAATGCAGATAAAACTCACAAGATACTGTGTGTGTGTGTGTGTGTGTGTGTGTGTGTGTGTGTGTGTGTGTGTGTGTGTGTGTGTGTGAATATATATATAAATATATATAATATCTATTTATAAAAAAATATATATGTACTATTATAATATATAGATTTTATATATATATATATATATATATATATATATATATATATATATATATATGGGTCTAGCTGACAACGCCGAAAGCTGACAACGCCGACGATGAGAACACCGACACCAGAAGATCGAAAACTGAGATGACCGACGAATGAAAATCCCGACGCTGAGAACACCGACATGTGAAAAGGCTGTGTAAGTATGCGGTAGTGACGGACGTTGGGGTTAGGGTGTGAGTAAGGTAAGTGTGCGATATTGACGGACTCTAGGGATAGGGGTGGGTTAAGTGAGTTAGGGTTAGGGCGCGGGTTAGGTGAGTGTGCGATAGTGACAATCGTTAGGGGTGGGTTAAGTGAGTTAGGGTTGGGCGCGGGTTAGGTAAGTGTGCGATAGTGACAGTCTTTAGGGTTAGGGGCAGGTTAAGTGAGTTAGGGTTAGGGCGCAGGTTAGGTGAGTGTGCGATAGTGACCGTCTTTAGGGTTAGGGGTGGGTTAAAGTGAGTTAGGGTTAGTGTGCGATAGTGACGGACCTTAGGGTTAGGGTTTGGGTTAAGGTTGTAGATAGTTGTGTATGTAAGGTTTAGTGTGGGTTTGTAAGGATTTTGGTGTGCTTGTGTTGTGTGTGTGCTTTTTGGACAGGGGGTTTGTTTTGTTTGTTGATTGTCAGGATTGTGGTGTGTCGGGCATGTGAGGTTTCGTGTTTGTGAACTTTTGGTTATGTGGTGTCGGTGATTTCATTGTCGGTGTTGTCAGGTAGACCCATACATATATATATATATATATATATATATATATATATATATATATATATATATATATATATATATATATACACACACACACACACACACACACACACACACATACATATACACACATCCCTCTAATAAGACAGACACTGATTACAACTACCACACATACCACATCAGCTAATTTCAATGAGAAGTCTGCAACTGACAAAGCACTTAAAAAAATGTATACCCCCTACATCATTGTTCCATTCACATGATGACATCTGTGAAGGGAAATTTTACTACCACTTTATACACATAAATAGTATGCAGGTAAAGGAGATGGTGTACTGTAACACAAATAATAAAGTAATAAAAGCTCATGATGAGATTAAGTGCATGATTGATGCATCCAAATAGTTATTCAGCTTGTGCTGAGGTGATAAAAAAAAGACAGTTTTGAGTGCAAAATCCTTCAGATCGTTCATGCCAACTGACATGCTGACTCCTGAAATACAAAGCTAGGAAGAACAAAAAAGCATAAACAACTCACAAGAAAATGAGGAGTATGGAGAGAGCAGCTACTGCAGCAGTGATAATTCAGATATCTACTGTTTTGCTAAGTTCAGTTACACAACTATTATATACTCATCATATTGATCACTGTTGGAGCAACCTTAGCTACATGCGTAACTTCCCTGAGCTTACTACACTTTGGAAGTGGAAGGGGAAGTGTTCAGGAGCCCCAGGAGAATGGACCTAACAAAGCCTGATCTATACCTAGAGAAGGAATCCCACTAGTAATGTGCTGTAAACATAAATGCAGAGAACCAAGTTGTTGCTTCTAGAATACCTCTAGAATCCAACCATTTCCAAAAAGCCATGGATGAAGCCAAGGCCCATGTAGAGTGGGCCTTGACCCTGCCTGGAATAGTCCTGTTATGGTGAATATAATAAAAGGTAATAGCCTTAGACAGCCATTTGGAAATGGTCTATTTTGACACAGGTTGTCCCTTTTTCTTACTGTTACAAGAAAGCACACTGGTCAGAAAAAATTAAAGATTTTTTTTCTATCAAGATAGTAGTACCCGAGTTGTCTGTGGGCATCCAAGGTATGGAGTATCCTCTCTCCCTCAATTTTTGGTTCAGGAAAGAAAACAGGGAGATGGATAGCATGGTTTAAAGTAAACCTGGATGCCACTTTAGGCATAAAAGAAGGATTAGTTTTGCAAAGAAGCTCTGTCTCTGTGGAAAATTAGATAATGTTGAAACTCTTCTTGCAGAGGTCAGAGCAATCAGTAAAACAGTTTTCCATCTTAAGAACCTTAAGTTAGCCAGATTAGCTGATTCAAATAGAGCAAGTGATATTAACGTCTATAACACAAAATTAAGATCCCAAGGAGGGGCCACCAGATTTCTTGTAGGCATCTTATGCAAAACCCCTTTCAAATTCATTTTCAAGTGATAATACATTGAAAGACGAGGATCCATGAGCAGATGTGCTGAAATGGCAAATGAATGAACCCAGACAGAGAAGTAAGAAAGTCTGTATGACTGTGACTTGCATAAATATTGTAAAACCAGAGAAACATTAGCCCTGAATGGGTGCTGGTTATGTTGTTGATACCAACTAGAAAACATTTTACATTTGCTAATATGTGATTTTCGAATTGTTTTCTTGCCTCCATTAGCACCTGCTGCCCATCCTCAGTACACAGGTGGCTAAAGGAAATTAAGATCCTGTCATCCAGACAGTCAGCTGAAGTTTATTGGAGTCAGCGTATATCAAACACCCCAATCTTGTGTGAGTAGATTCCTTCTGTGAGGAAGCTTGTGGCAATTGCTCCTTGCCATTTCCAAAAGAAGGGAGAACCATGGCTGCCTGGGCCAGAAGGGAGTCACTATAATGATCTTGGGGGATTCCTTCTGAATCTTCAAAAGTACCCTGGATATCAGTGGAAAGGGTAGAAAAGCATACAAGAACATTCTTGTACAAGGAAAGGATAAGGCATTGGTCTTCCAGGCCTTATTGCATGGAGTCCCGGAACAGAATCTTGCCAGCTAGTAGTACTGAGAGAAGGGAAATAGGTCTACTTGAGGAACTCCCATCAGGTGGATCAAATCTTAGAGAAGACCTCCTGATCTAATTTCCATTCACGAAAATCTGTCCTCTGCTACATAATATGAAAACACCTTTTCTGGTAGCTTTGTCAATAAATACTCATTTAAAGGCTTTTCTTTCCACTTAGATCTGGTGGAGTTTGGTTTCCCATTTCTGATTTTTTTTTATTTGTCACTTCCCCAGTTCCTTAAAAAACGTAAACTTAAGGTACTGTTAACAAGTCTACACCAATGTTTCTTACCAGCACAATTAGCTGACATTACTCAGAAATAACTCACTGTATCATTTAAGTGCAGATACAGTAAACTCTCAGTTAATTGCACACATGGGGATTGCCAGAAGCCAGATAACTGCAGTTTCTGGTTGTTTGAGAGTTACTATTAAAAATATGCCTAATATTGTACACTATACTATTTATTTGACTTGTTCTCAGGTTGGAGTGAGAGGGAATTTATTCCTATCTTCCTTTTTAAAACTATAAAACTCTAAAAATGTAAGGTATGTTTCTGCTGGGGGAAAACAAAGTGTAACACATGAAAACTGTGCTATATTTCTTAATTTCTTTTTTGTTGTTGTTGGCTGCTTGAGTTCCGGTTAACTGAGAGTTTACTCTATGTTAAAAACGCACATAGAAGAAGACACCATGAGTCATCACTCACAGCTTTATCCAGAGAGATTTTCTCAGGTTACACAGTTAAAGATAACCACTGTGATAAAGTGTCAAAAAAGAAAGAAAAAGGCAGGGAATTCTTCTCCAAGCACAAGAGCAGAAAAAGGTTATTCTGATCTTAACTTTAAAGTGCTGACTGTGTAGAAAGGAAGCAGAATCAAACTATGACAGTAACTGGTCAAGGAGAAATTAAGATGATATTAACCAACAGTTTGACGTTGCCCGTTCGATTCTCAGTTAGAGCGTCTTCTGTGTGGCGACATGCGTGAATGGGCGTTCCTTCGTTGAAGGTTGTGCGTTAGGCCTAGCAAGCCAGTACGTAAAAATCTACTGCCAATCATTAGCGGACCAGAGTTCCGCTGTGGCGACCCCTAACCGGGAAAAGCCGAAAGACACAAACAAACAAATTAACCAGCATCAAAGATGAGAACCTGACTGATGTATTTGGGACAAGGTTAAATAAGAACATAAGATGGAATAAAGGGCATTTATGCTGAAAAATGCAATGTTACTCTACTACTGCAACATTAATGCTGCATATGTGTTTCACAAACAATTGAATGAGCATCACTTAAAAATTCTACCCAAAGACTTTATTCTGAGAATATTTTAGGTTGTCTGCTGATACAAAGTGATAACACTATTTATTAGCTATGAGATGTGTTAAGCCCTAGTGGCCAAGTGATCTGGGAACAAAATGTTAGTGCCATTGTATCAGTTGATTTTTCATATGCTTTTTAATTTAAAAAGTGATGTTTAAAATAAAAAAATATATATTTATCCAGATCAGAATTGGTTCAGTGTAAAATACTTTGATTAATATACTAAAGCAATAACTACCCTGATGTAATTCAAAAATGATGCCAGTGGAATCTGGAAATAGAGCATGTTACATTGCTAATGAGCATATGGTCTTCCATTCAGCATAAAACATATGTCAAGCCAGATTTTTTCATCTGTGAGTTCACACAACAAATAATGCATTTATAGCATTTTAATTAACCAATGATTGCTGTTTCTCCGAAGTTTTTATGCTCCATTATTCTACTCCTGTCTACTGTGATCCCCAACAAGTCACTCCCTGCTGCTCCTTTTTGCAAAGCAAGACTCCACTATAATAACTTTAAGTGCTGTGCTTCTTTTTGTTTCAGTCAGCAAAGGAAGCAGGTCTTCACCTGGAATGGGAATTGGGAACATATGAAGGCATATCACAGCATCACATGCTTGGTCCATAGAGCCAACAAGAGTCACAGCAACTTCAGTCCTTAAAGGGCACAAAGGCCTCATGAAGGTGAGGAGACAAGAAGTAAAGGAGATTAACAGCAGCTAAATGAATAAATATGTAACAGAAAATCTCAGAATGCAAGTCAACTTTGCAGTCTGCCACTTGATACAGGGTGACAGTTCAAACGTCCTACATTATTTTGCCTGGTTTACAATCAGATGTGTCATGACAATTACTTGGTATTCAGAACACAAAATTTAGGACAAACTGCACACCATTGCCATTAAGAAGTTATAAACAGTGACTTCAGGAGCTGAATTTGTCAGATTGGTGTGGTTAATATTATGGTTACAACTCAAAATTTAAGTATTACAACTTTACAGTTCAGCAAATGTTCATGCTCACATGCAATATTATGTCTCTCATATTCTCGAAAGCAGACAATGTCGAATCTGACACTGTCGACATAAGAATATTGAATGCTCAGAATCTCGAGCATGTAAACGGAAATCTCCTTAAAGGGAGATTTCCATTTACTGCAATGTAGTACGGTCTCAGAGATGGTATATTTAAGTAGCGGAGGGTGTGGGGGGCACAGGGGGGCTTGCCCCCTGCTTAATCCCGTTAGGGTACATTTTTCTTTTTTTTTATAAGGTTGACGTTTGAAGACATCGACTATATGGTGTCGACCATTTGTTGTTCGATGTTTTCAACCGTCGATCTTATAATATAGACCAGTCTGAAACTAATGATGCTATTCAAAAATAATTGTCTAGATACAGTCCTCATAAATAATTATGAACTTTGGCTCATTCAGCAAGACATGGCCTGCAACAACTGGATGTTTCACTTATGAGAGGAGGGTTTGCCATGACTGAACCTTGATGTAGAGCCTAATTAGCTTAACCTCTAATTAAAAAAGGTGGGTGGGTGGGAGGGGTGCTGCAGTGGCCGCTATAAAGTTGTGTTCTGCATGTACTATATAGACAAATCTTTTACTTATGCTGGGAATTTCAATGTGTAATGCTTAGTTGCAAACATGTGTCTCACCACTGCCTTTTGCTTTAATGACTTGCACCTTATGTCTGGCAAGAAAGTTAAGTACTAACAGTTTGCACCATGTCCAAAGTTGCTTGCACTTAGCTCCAACAATTTTTTCTGAATTATAGCTGGTTACTGATTACTGTGCTTAGCCAAACTGTTAGATTTGAGTGAGTTTTGGTTAGAACCTCTGAAAATTAGAAACAACTACACAATTACATTTTGTTTTAGTACTTAAATGGGGTTATTCCACCAAATGTTTGGGTATTATGTTTTTTCATGTACTGCTGTTCTGAAATTTTGACTATTTCCAGGGCTTGATGCTTTCACTTCACAAATGCCATAAGCAGTACTGCGTACAACTGAAATTATTACTGACATTTTTGTTATAAATTGCCACAAACATTCTTAAGATATGACCCTGTGCATATAATTACAAATCCAGTCTACAACAGGCATTAGTTTGCAAAGCTCAGTAACAGATATTTTATATTAAAAATAGCTATACAAATTCTTCAAAGGGTGGGAAATGCAACATACATTCAGAACATGCCCATGATAACAACCGTCAATCATACATGCTTTTATGTCCAAGGAAATACAGCATTGCAAAACTCCCAATACGGACAAAAGAAAATTGCCTACAAAACATCAACATGCAGCTGCTTTGTAGGTTCTTAAAGCTAGAATTCACAATCACAAGTCCAAATATAATTCCCTGTAAATTTAACTATAATATATCTAACAGGAATTAAAACATTGCCTTATGTATATAGGGGTTCAGTTATAATTTCCAGTAAAAGAACTATGAAATACCACATGAGGATTGCAGTATCACCTTGTACAGTGGATATAAAAAGTATTTAAGTATTAATATAACAAGTATTAGTTTAAGTACTAAGTTTTGTACTTTAAAACGTACAATAAGCTCGTTGCTTAAGTGTGCACACCCTTAAACTAATACTTTGTTGAAGCACCTTTTGATTTAATTACAACATTCAGTCTTCTTTGGTAGGAGTCTATGAGCATGGCACATCTTGACTTGGCAATATTTGCCTACTCTTCCTTACAAAAGCGCTCCAAATCTGTCAAATTGCGAGGGCATCGCTTGTGCACAGCCCTTTTCAGGTCACCCCACAGATTTTCTATTGGATTTAGGTCTGGGCTCTGTCTGGGCCATTCCAAAACTTTAATTTTCTCTGTATACATATATGTATGCATCAAATGCAAACCTGCACAGGTTATTACAGTGAGGCAGTGTTTAAGGGAAAAATGCAATGTATGTACATCTGTATCACTAGTATTACATCAGAAATAAAAATCGTACACATTTATCAATAAAAGTAATATTCTGTGAGAAGAAATGTTCCACCTCAAAGTCCAAGTAGTGAGGACAAAATGGCCTGTGCAACTTTAGTACTGAGATGCTTTAAGTCCTTACATTTGGATGGCAAGCTAACGTCACAGAGTATCAGATTATCCAAGTATACTTTTCTGAAACTCTTCTAGGAAATGTCATGCTGGCCTGCAAAGACGTTAGAGTCAACACTTTGTAAAGTTTAATAGTAACTTGTTTAGGTAAATGATGGGAAAATGCCTTTTCCCTGGGGTAGGAAATGACAAGGCTTCATACTTTTGACTACTCGTGGAGATGATAGCTGGTTTGTGCCTCACAGTCTGCCAAATCTTTATAAGTTAGCCTCTGCAGTTTTATGACATGCTAAGGCTGACTATACATTGCTAAGGGATTTCATATTTTTCTCTCGTACTTATGTGATCAAGGCATTAGTACGTGTAAGCAAAACTAACTTCAGTGGGGCCCTTGTCCAATCATGTCTTTTTTTGTAGCTGTGTTTGTCACAGCACTTTACATTTAATGTTTTAGTTTTCCAATCACAAATATAGATCTTTTTGCTGGACATTTGTGATTGTTGTATTATCAATCATTTATGACAAACTGTAAAAGTATCATCTAGGGTGTTAGTCAAGATTTTATTACATACATAATGTAATATACATCTAAAACATAGCAATATCAAGTTGGTATTGGAACAAAAACTTTCTCCAAGAATGTGACATTTTTTTCACACTAATATTAATAAGCCAACATTCCCACAAGTACTGGCATGCATCTTCAGAAGGTGAAAATGTCTGTAGGTCATTAAACCTAAGATCACATCCTAATTGCATGCTACAGTTCAGCGTGTGAAATTCATCAGAGAATATTTTCAGACTTCATTGTTTCAGAGATGCAGTACTATACTACAAAATGCAGAACGGTAGGTACACACTGGCATTAAACTGTTCAATTTTGTGCCATCTGACTGACAAGAGGCCATTCTGGTTTATGGAAGTTAAAAAAATCTCACCTAATCTACTGCAAATGATACTAATCCAGGCTGACAGACATGCATATAATTCATCCAGACAGCAAATGTAACATTTTTACCAAGGGTGCCGTGCTCCTTGCAAACTCCAGTGTGACAGCTCTTCCCCAACAACACATCCAGATCTGAGATTGTACTAACTCAGAGGAAGGGAAGACAATTAATTTCCTTTTCTTTTCTACAAGCTGGTATGGTATGCCCTCAGAGGAAGAAAATATCTGGAGATAAGTGATGTAGGGGCAGATACTCCTACTGGGGGGTACATTGCCCCTCTACAAACAAAAAAAACTTTCAGTTTGACTTCTGAAAGGAAAAGTAGAGCAGTTTATGAGAAACAAGATTACAATATATTCGACTGAAAAAAATAAATATATACCAAAATCATATCTGCAATGCATTGTTATGCTATCATAACTAAAATATATTTCTTGAAAGACTTACTTTAATGTTAGAAGAGAAACCACTAATAAAGGCAAAATTGCATACACAAATTACAGACAGAACCATTTCCTGCCTTTAAAATCAAACGTATAGACGAATATAATATAATGCTAATTATCCCTCTGTCTTGCCCTAAACATTTTGGAAGAAAATTTCAAACCACTACAAAAATAAGACCCTTCTACAGGCAGAATCAAATTTAGATCAAAATGGCAGCCAAAAACTCCCAAAATAGACCATTTTCAAAACCTTTAGCTTACAGTAAAATTCAAAAATGTTGATCCCTGCCATGGGACAGGTAATTTAAAGAATTTTTCCTGCAACATGGATGCTGGAAAGTACAGTAACAACTTACCATAACAGTAGATGTACTACTGATCACTGTTTCAGTATTAGTTTATAAACTATTTGGTTAGCTCACCAGATAACCTGGATGTCTGTCCAGTGTACAAAAACCAAAAGCCTCCAATGATCCATACACCCGATACATGACCTAAGCCTGTGAGCATAAGGGTACTTGTAGACATCTGAGGAAACTAGAGTAATAGGTCAGCTAAGAGGGGCAATGGCAGAAAATAGTTCCCCCTCAGTCCCTGAAAGAGGTAAACATATACAGAGAAAGGGGGTGGCAGGGTGGGAAGGAATAATGTAGCAGTAATCAGTAACACTATAAAGTGTCACAAGTTCTTACACTACCATATTATGTCCCTCCTTAGCTCGCTGTTGGACTATTCTAAACTATTGGATGATTCCCAAAGTTCAAGTGGTGTAAAGGCCAGATGGATGGTACATAGGACAGCTGTCAAGCAGTCCAGAGAAAACCGGCCTGGTGAAGGCAACTCTGGATTTTGAAAATGAGTTTACTCTATAATGCATGGTATAAGTATTATAGAGGACCAAGTATCTGCTTCTAAGATAGCTCTTGAGTCTATCCCTTGTAGAAGACTCCAGAAGAAGCTATTGCTCTGTTACAATGTGCCTTCGCTGGTGAGGGTAAATACTTGCCATGGTGAGTGTAACAAAGGGAGATGGGATATAGAAATCCAGCTTGGTTTCTTGGAAGGTGACAAACAACTGCAGATTGACATGGTCTTGTATAAGCAGAATCTGAGCTGTATATATACATCTAGTGAGTGAAGGTAAGAATAACTAAAAGTATGTTTTTTCCAAGTAGAGAATTTGAGAGTAACAAAAGCTGCTGGTTCAAAAGATGGAACAGTAAGTTGTTCCAAAACAAAGTTTAGATCCCAGGAAGGCGGAATAAGTTTCCTAGGGGGGTATTATGTGAACACCACCCTTCAGAAACTGTTTTACCTCCAGTCTGGACATAACAGGAAGAATGAGAGATAAGCAAGCAAAAATGACCAAAAAGTGTGCACTGATTGAGTAGTATGTTAAGCCACTTTTTAAGAGCTCACACAGACAAGACAATAAAAATACCCATTTGTATAGGGTCCTGTTTATGAGCAGGACACCATACAGAAAATATTTTCCATTTAGCTATGCAAGATTTCCTTGCTTCCCAGAGAACCTGAAGCACATACACAGAAATTTGGTATCTAAAAGGGATCAAAATCTTATTATCCACACTGGTTGAGAGATGACTGGCTAGGAAGAAGAAGAGAACCCTTCTGCTGTATGAGTAAGTCCACTTTGTGAGGTAGCTTGTGATGTTGATGGCCACTGGCTAGGTGGTAGAGAAAGGGCAACCAATACTGCCATGGCCAAAATGGAGTCACCAGCAGAATTGTTAGTTTGTCTCTTTTGATCTTTAATAAGACCTTTGGGAAAACTGGAAGTGGAGGGAAGGCATACTGTTACCTCCCCTTTCCAATGAAAGGACAGGACTTCTGTTTTCCAGACTTGAGATCCTGAGAAAAATCCTTCCATTCCTCTTCCTTGGGCATCTGGGGAGAAGACACAATTTTAGTTTTCTGTTTTTTTTTTTTAAGTATGACATCCGCTTTCTTAAGATACAGAGGTCCTGACCCCCAAAATACCTAGTTAAGTGTCATTTTGGAAGTGTGAACCTCAGACACTGTACTGGTCTCCAGTAAGGTTGAAGCAATGAGCATCTGAGAAGCTGTTGGGTGTACGTCAGGTTCCGAGACCTCAGCAGGTACATCAGAGTCTGACTGGGAAGGTGTAATGTCAGGCCTAGGCCTCTTAAATTTCTTCTTCGGTATAGGCGGAACATCAGGAGTGGAAGGGTCTGCCATCTTGGACTGTGTGAGGCACTTACGGAATTGAGTTTCCATGTATGCAATGAGAGAAGAAAGTCACACCTGCAAGGTTTTAGGTACAAAGGATGGACACATTGTACAATTCTTATAATCATTCTCTCTGCCTAAACAAAAGGGGAACTGGGAGTGGAAATCTCTGTAGGGAATCTGCGGATTACAATCACACTTTCCCCCTCCCAGCTGACATCTAATTAAGTAAAAAACAGCAATACTAGAAAGAAAATCAAGGAATGTTCTCCATTAGGGCACTCATCTGAACCAGTAAACTCCAATGATACTAAAGAGCATACATAGAATACACCAATGGGTGCAGGACCTGTATTCAGACTGGCAGAAAGTCTGAGGTTTTATGCCCATATGTCCGCTTATGTACCCCTACACCCATAGATTTGGATCATACAGACATATGTCTTGTTGGAAAGTTTTGGCTTTGGTGCCCCAGCCAGACATCCAGGTTATTTGACAAGATAACCTAACCATTTGGAATACTGCAACAGTGATCCAAGGAAGGACCTTATAACTCCTGAAACAGAGACTGAGGGTGGAGTTTAACTCTTTAGGGCCTATTGGACAAGTGACCCAGACAGAACAGTTAGTCCACTTTGAAAAAAATGTGTAGCCACCTTAGAGAAGCACCACCACCTAGACAAAAAGTTGAGTTACAGGTGTAATGCCAGCTGGAAAGCAGAAACGAAATATACAAGGATAAACAAGACCAAATTAATGGTAACTGACATTTTGGATGTGTCACCTTACTGCAAAGGGATTGCCAGAAGCTCTGCTACAGGCTTAAAAGAAGGAGCTGGAAATAGTTGCTCTTACTTCTCCCCACAGTGTTGTCTAGAGCAAGACTTCTTAACAGGGGTAGTCTAGCTCCTATTCTGGAAGTGTGTCTCAGGAGAGGCATCTGGCAGTTGTGAATTCACAAGGCCCTGGACAGTTAGAGTTGTCGCAATAGGCACTCGGCTACTTTAATATGACTACAAGTTACTGAAAGGAAAATGCTTCAGTCTATGCATATTCATCCAAATGCCATTCAGAATATTCAGCCTTCTTGGTGATAGGGGGTATGGCACTTGATATGATATGATCTACTAACTCTGCACCTACTTGACTTTAGAAACCATGAGGGGAATGATGGAAACATCTGGAGAGGCAAGACTGGGAGTAACTCCAGAGTTTTGAACTGCCACAGGGACCTCTTTGTTAGATGTAGACTGTCCATAATGCATACAATGTTCAAACACAAGGATACTCACAAGTGTACTTAGTACCAGGTCACTTGGGCCAAAGGTCAGTTACTGACTTTGTAATCATGTCACCCAGACATGAGGTCAAATTTTCTGGATACCCGAGTCAAGAAATATACTCAGTTGTCAAATGATCACTTTGTGATGTTGACTTAGCTCATATGGATGTGGAAATTTCTGTACATACCTAGGAATCACAGATTTGTAGGGAGGGCATCCTGAAAATGCCAAGAAAATCTCTTTGCAGTGGGTAAAGCTCAACTCCAGACATTGAAAGAGCTTCTTTATACCCAGGGAGGTGTCTTGGATACAAGGTCTGAAGGAGCCATGCCTAAGACCTCAGTAGTTTAAGTGGTAACAAGAAACTTTGGCCAAAAGCTGACAAGTGCTTCTCGTGATGTTGCTCCTAGGACTTGGGGAAGCCATCAAGTTAAACAAATGTGCTTTCTGTGCAATTCCAGCTAAAATGTCTGGATGTTACTAGCACATTCTGAAAGCCCATTTTGCCCAAAAAAAGTTAAAAAAAGGAATACGTCAGAGTGGGAAGATCAAAAGTTTCCCATGGATTTAGCTACATTTCCTCCACAAATAGCCATCCCAACCGAAGAATAATCATCCAAGGAGAATGGTAATGATCAATATTTGCTGTAGGATGTTCCCTACCTGACTTGTAACTTCCATATGTCACCTGCTGCATTGCCAACTGGCTCACAGGATACAGATAATTAAAAGAGAGGAAGTTGTCTTCACAAAGAGACCAGTCACCAGTAGAGTCCCCCAGCCATCCTGTAGGAGGTGTTGTTTCAAATAAATAACTGGTGTAAAAATCAAGGTCTGAAACTAAATGCCAAAACATGCATTACTGTATCCCCTGGGCAGCCAGATTGAATTATGTGGTGTGTACCATTCTGATTTCATAAATTGGTTTGCTGACCTTTCCAAAAAAAAAAAAAAAAATTCCACCAGCCTGGGTAAGCATGACTTGCCCTTGACAAATCCCGAATGAGACAGGAACAGTATTTAGAAGTTCTCTATGTCCTTATTGATTCATTCCATAAGTCTTTCCATGGCTTTGCATATGAGGCTGGTCAGACTTATGGGTCTGTAATTGCCTGGGTCGATGGAAGGCCCTTTTTTATGCAGGAGAATGACTGTAGCTGTTCTCCATTTGCTTGGTACAAAACCTTTATGGAGGCTGAGGTTGAACAATGTTGTTAGGGGTGAGGCTAAATTGCATTTCATGCTATTTAATGTGCATCCAGGGATATTATCAGGACCCATCTACTCATTTTTAGCTTTTGATAGAACTTTTAGGACTTGGTCTTATGTGATAGCTTGAGGTGAGCCAGTTTTGGGTATATCTTGACGGACAAACTGAAGGGACAGAGGAGTAAAATCAAATCTAAGTTTACCAGTACATTAGCAATATCTTCAGCCTCTATGTATGTAGAAAGGTCCAAGAAACCAAAAACTAGAGAAAACACCTTAGTGATATAACAAATAACAAACAAACCTCAGGGTAGCCTGGATATTTAGCAGGAACATAACCAAAACTCAAAAAGTTACAAACAGTCCAAAACTATTTATTACAAAATATACTGAGTGCTTTTATCCCTTGCTATGGGACTTCATCAGAATGTACATAAATAAAATGACTTTGGGTTTAACTAACAGTATTCAAAAGCTCATGACAAAAACAGCAAATCCTAACCTGCAACTAATCAACTATAAAATAAGCCCAATTAGCATAGTTGAATAAAAACACAATAAAAATGCACATATATTAAAAATATTAAGAATATGCACAAAGATATAGAAAAATATAACTAACTATGAAGGCATTATACCACGACATATATTAGTAATAAAACCAACCTCCCCCTATAACTTGGAAGTTCTTAGCTTTAACATGCTGCTGATGGACAACATACCATTTAATCCTGGAAGTGAATTAGCTTCCAAGCACACTTGCCATAGCAACTGTCTATATTCAAGCCTTTGCTCCCAAGCACCACCACCTCAACTATCAGGAATAACTTCGAGCACAAAAAACAAAAAAAAAACTATTTATTACTTGAACATGTTAACTTATGTCTGAATAAAACATTATCATCATTTGAATTACTTAAGTCATAGTAATGTTCATAGATGTGCTTCTTTAAGCTACGTTCAGTTTTACCCATTTAAAAACGGTGACAATCACAAAACATAAGGTACACAACTTTAGTAGAATTACAATCACATCTATAAGGTAGTTTAAACTCATAAGCAATACTTTTTTTTTTGGTTCATAGGTAGGTACTAGGCTATTGGCCCTAGGGCCTATATAGGCCTAGCCAAAAAGGTATATTGGCTTTCGCCACCCAAGAAAATTATTTTCCTGTGCCCCTGTCAAGCAGAGCCACAGAAGTGATCCTCAGGGTGTATTTCCTATTTCCCATCCAATCATCAAGATTTTTCTTGAAGAGTGCTAAAGAGGAGCTCTGTTTGACATAGATAGGTAGTCTGTTCCAGAGTATGGGAAGTCTCTGGGACAGGAATCTACCCCTCCAGCATGTTCTGTTTATTGTGGTGATAAGATTTAGGTCCCTACAGCATGTAGCTCAGAGAGATTGGGATTTTTTTGAGTGGAGCATGTCCAGCAGCTCTGGGTTTGACATAGCTTTGTATGTTAGGCAGAGATAGCCTCTGAGTAGGCGATATGCAATGGAGTAAAGCTGGAGATTTTTGAGACAGTCTGCATAAGGCATCTGTTTGAGGCCAGTAATTCTCTTTGTGAGGTGTTTCTGTGGCCTCTCTAGTTGTTGTAGATGTCTTGTGAGGTACATACCAAAAGGGGCGTTGTACTCCATAATGGGTCTAATGAGTGGTGAGTAGGGGGGAACAATGACCTCTTTTTTTTCTTGATGAGAAACCTTTTGTGATGAGGTGTGCCACATAGAAGGATTTCCTGACCACTGTGGTGATGGGATTATCAAAGGAGAGACTACTGTCCACCTGTGTCCCAAGGTCTCATCTCACTTTTGGTGTTAAGTAGACTACCACCTATGTGGTAGTTCATGGGTACAGAGTTTTTTTCCAAAGGGGATGACAATGCACTTTTTGGCATTGAGCTTCAGGCCATGGCTTTGACAGCAGGCATCTGTCTCAGTGAGGCCCTTTTGTAGGATGTCCACATCATTAGGAGTTTCGATTATGGCTCTCAGTTTGCAGTCATCTGCAAACTTCGTTAGCCAAAGACCTTCTGTGTTAGCTGGTACTTCAGAGAAGTAGATACCAAACAGGAGAGGACCCAGGACTGAACCCTGTGGTACTCCACTTGTTACTGGTCTGAAGTCGGATTTGGAGTGTGCTACTTTCACAGTGTGAGTTCTGTCCATGAGCCAGTTGGCAATCTATCTTGTGGCATAGGGATTTATACCTAGTTTAGTGAGTTTATCTATAATTCCAGAGTGGTGGATGGTATCGAAAGCATTGGCGAGATCTAGATAGGCTGTGTAAACCACCTTACCCTAATCTATAGCTTTGGTGACTGCTTCAAAGAAGTCTATCAGGTTTAGGAGACATGATCTGCCTTTTACAAACCCGAACTGGGTGGGATCCAGAGTTTGGAGATAACCAATGTCTTTGTTTATGAGTTCCATGATGATACGTTCCATGGCCTTGCAGACCAGGCTCATCAGGCTAATGGGGCGGTAGTTCTCAGGGTCCGTCGTGGCTCCCCCTTTGTGGAGTGGGATAACCATCATTGTGCGCCATTCAGTGGGCACAAAGCCTGAGGTGAGGCTATGATTGAACATGGTACTTAGGTGGGGTGCTAGTTCGTTCTGTAGTTCGTGTAGATGTGTAATAAACATTTTATTTAATTTTCCAATAACAATAGAGAAAAAAATAATTTTAGAATTTAAATGACAAATTGTGATAAACTATGTACAAAATTAACAAAGGCCTCAAAAGCAAAAGATAAGGGAATAGCAAAATAATATAAACATATAAAGAAGGTTATACAATATTCAACAATTCTTGCTTCCAATTTGATTAATTAGATGAAAGTGTATCTGGATCCATTGTCTTAAGAGAAAAAAACTTTCTCCCAGGGATTATTAGTCCATTTTCTAGGAAAAATTCTTAATTCTTTAGCTTTTATTTCTGTTAATGCTACTTCATCCAATAGAATCATGAAGTCTTCGAAGGCTGGAATGGAGGATGATGTCCATCTTCTTCTAATGCATTTTTTGGCTACTGCCAAAATTGTCCAAAGAAGATATTTATTTTTGTTATTCATTGTAATAGATTCATTTACATTAAAAAAAATTAAAGATTTTGATATTATAAAGGAATCAGTAAAGATAGCTTGAAGGAAATTACCAATATCTTCCCAAAATTTCTTAATGAGAGAACATTCATAAAAAAATATGAGACCAATCGGCCTTGCATTTTAGAGAGCATCTCAAACATGTTATCTCCTTAGAAAGATTAAATTTAGCAATTTTACTAGGAGTATAGAAAGCTCTATGCAAGAATTTACAGGAAAAAATCTTCCAAACTTGTAAATTAGAAGTTAATTTAATGGAATGTAAAAGATTAGTTTTATTCTCAGAGGTTAGGGATAAGCAATACTTTTGAGTTTCAAAGACTTATATAAATTTACACTGTGTACATGCACCACATTTTGACATGCCTCTCATTACAGAACTAGAGGTAGGCAAAGGCATACAATTACTAGCTGATTCAAAGTTTTCTTTCAGTTTAAGATGCCGCTTATGCACAAAATGTGGTGCTTCACCAAATATCCTTCCAATAGTATCATCACTAGTAATAACTTTCCAGTTATTAATCATAGCTTGTTTTAACAAATTAATACATGGGACATACTTAACTATGGTATGAGCAAAGTTATTTGTAGTCATTTCCTTCCAACTAATCAAAGTGGTCTGAGGGCCCATATGTTGTTGTTGTCATTCGGCTTTTCCCGGTTAGGGGTCGCCACAGTGGAACTCTGGTCCGCTGATGATTGGCAGTAGATTTTCACGAACGCCGAGGTGCCAGCTCAACGTTCAACCAAGGCATGCCCATTTATGCATGTCTTTCGAATGCCCACCCAACCACAGGGAGGACATGCAAACTCCACATTTGTTTGTTTGCGTCTTTCGGCTTCCACATGTAACAAAGGAAAAAAACTATCATGACATTTTTAAAACTACCACTTTGATTTCATTAAGGAGCTTCAAGGGGTAGCCTTTCTTAATGAACACCTCTATGAATTTATCTATTTCTATAAGAAACTGTTCATCACAATAAACTATTTTTGAAATACAGACCATCTGGCCCTTAATCAAGCTTTTCTTCTGAGCTGGAGGATGGACACTATTATAGTATAGGAACTCATTGCAATAATTTGGCTTCTGATATAAAACAGAAGTAAAACATTTCCTGATGTTATCCTTGACTAATGTGATATCTAAATAATTAATCTTCTCTAAAGAATAGAAATAAGTAAATTGTAAAATTCAGTAGCTGCATTTAAGAAATTGATAAATTGTTGCAATTCCTAACATGGTTCCTTTTCAAATAAGGAAAATATCATCAAGAAAATGAAAATAAATAACTAAATGCATATAATCAGACATAATGCCTTTCCGAGTGCCAAAGGACCATATTGGCATAAAGGGGGGGTCACATGCTGCCCCCATAACCACACCTGAAAGCTGTTCAAAATATCCACCCTCATAAAATAAAAAAAAATGATTACACAATACAACCTCCATAAAGTTCACTACAACATTAACTTGGCTGTTTGATACCTCTGCACAAACCAAATATGCCTTCCTAAACCACTCAAGACCAATAAAGTGGGGTATACAGGACATAAGGTAACATTGTTCACAATTAGTTCAGCACATTGCTGTGTTGGCTTTTGAGACTACTAACATACTTAATGCCATGTCTTTTTTCTTAGGTAGCAACTTTTGCCTCAAACTTGGTTTTGGTGGGTTTTATTAAGTTCCTGAGCTGTTTATTTCAGTGACAAGGGTGCTAACATTCTGAGAATTACTGTTCTTACTTTTGGTCAGAATTACTTTCCTTTTATTATAAAGCTTATTGATATTATGGTTCCACCATGTGGGTTTGTTTCTGGGGTTTGCCCTGCACTTGTTACTACAGGGTACAGCTGCAATTATGCAGCTGTTTATATGATGGAATAGTGTGGCAGTGTACATGTCTGCACATTCAGTGGAGTTTAACTGGGTTTGATGGGGATTTGAAGCTTGCCAATGTACCATTTAGGAGTAGGTAGTTTGTCTTAAAGAAGTTTCTAAAGGTACCTTGGGTGGAAAAGATCTCTGCTTTCAGTTTTATTTCAAAAGAGACTGCTTTATGGTGAGTCCTAACAAGTGAAGACATGCAAGGGATGGTGCATGATGCTCCAATAATTAGTAAAGACAAGATCCAAGATATAACTCCCCCAAGTATGTACTCTAATTCTTCCAGGGCATTTGTATTGACAAAGTCCAGAAATCTCTGTGCTGGTGGTATATGTGTCCCAGTCTATGGTTGGACAGTTTAGATAACTTAGGAAAATGGCAGTGGGTTTAATATTAACATAATCTAGTTCCTCTAGACAGGTGTTGTGGTTTTCTTTTGTCATATATGGAATTCTATAACTACCTAATATATGGTATGGGACCTTTCTGATGGTTATTTGTACATGAAGAAACTCTAGTGTACCATGCTGCTTTACTAGCCTTGATACAAGTATCTTCTGAATGTAGACACCTCCACCTTTTTTCACCTCCTGCATAGTAGCTAGTCTAAATATGTGGAAGGCATTACAACCTTGCGCAGCCAGAGTGCTCTCCGCTATTTTAAACCATGTCTCTGTCACTACACAGATGTAATGTCTTCCAGGGTAAGACGGGCTTGTATGTTGTGGAGTTTCTTGTTCAGGCTCCTAGCATTAATTAGTAACACCTTCCCATTTTCCTTTGCTTCTTTTGTTATATTGGTATGTTTATCAGGTTATCATTGCTGAGATAAGGCACTATGGGTGTGGGCAATGTCATTGCCAGTAATCAAAACCCTAGAGGGGACAGATGATGGCCATCCCTGGCAACAGCATGGTCTATCATATCCTCTGAGGCTGACAAATATTGGACCCCCTTTGAATGATACCAAAACACTAAGCCAATTATTTTTCACTCAAATTGCAGCATCATCCATGGAGAAGGCAGAATGCTGCTCAATGATAGGCTCATGCCTGCCTTGGATACACAGTCTGAGAGCTCCATCATGTATTTTCATATAATCCAGGGAGGTACACCTCAAGTCATCAACACCGGCATAAACTGTGACAGAGTCATACTGGTACTTGTTATTCAAGGACATGACTGCATGCATGATTTCATGGATCCTAGCACCAGACAAGCAACTAAACTTCACTCTTTCCTTGCTCAGCCTGGTAAGAGGCACATATGTATGTCTTACAATGGAGTCACCTATAATAAGAATGTTTGATTGGGTCAGTGACTTATGGACTCAGTATCTGTGACTTTGTTACTGCTTGTGCTGTGTGAAGAAGCAGGCTTAATATGCTGAGTGCGCTTTGTGCATGTGTTGTGTTTTGGAGGTATTTAAGGTTTAGGCAAGTTAATCTTTAGAACCTCAGCATATGATGAACTGTGTGCATTGTGATGGCCTTGGAGATATGATGTATGGTGTACTGCTGATGATTTATTTATTATGCAAACTAAGTCAAGCCTTTTGGTAACAGCAGCTGTCATACAGTTAGCATAACCAACTGAAAAAAAAAGTATAGAATTTGAAAAGGATAGCATTCAGGGAAATGGACAGGTCTAATTAGGAATTGAAAGTGAGCTGATGAAAGTGGGGAAATTACAGTGCAATTAAAGCCAGAAAAGAAAGGAAAAATAGAGTTCATGTCAGTAAATAACACACACACAAACACACGACTGATCTTAAGAAGCTGAAAGGAATTTTAAATGAAAAGCAGACACCAGAAGATGTCCAGTTCACTCTCAAATCCATTAAATGGTGAGGGAGAAGGAACATGTGTCCTTGTGTGCATGCATGCAAGTGCATGTAGAGGGGAAGAAATGGTTGAAGAGGAAAGCTAAAACACAAGAGATTAAAGGATCCAAACCAAAACAGTGGGCAAACTGCAGTAGTGTTATCATTGGTGAAGACACAAGGTAAGAAAAAGCTGAAGGAACAGTGATAAACTTGTTGTTGGTGACTTGGGTGGGGTTGGAGAAGATTTAAAACAAATGTCAGGATATAATGAAAGTTATGTAGCCTGGACAGAAGTAGAGAGGAGTAGAAACAAATCCTGCATTAGCAAAATCAAAATCTTAAGTGGACAGTTTCAGTAGCTACATACTCATAGACATATATTAATATTTGATTGAATTGGTGTTCAAGAGTGAAGATGAAAGGCTCGAATTAATCTCTAACCAAACGTGGTGTTGATACATAAAAGCAGAGATTAATCATAGGATATGGTATACACTAGTTTGTTCACCTAAGAAAAAATATCAGGACTGCCCCTTTTGTCAAATTTTCTGCTATGTCTTAAGCTGATGACATCATGACCAAATGTTTCACATATAATTCATGATGCTTTAAGAAAAAAAACATTTAACCAGTCCTAATCTATTATTTTAACTTGTTGGTCTGACCATGAAAAGTGTTTTGTAAAAGGAAATTCTGCTGCCATAACCCCTTATGTGTGGGGTGCTTCACCTACCCCCGCAGCCCCCAAGACAGTATTAGAGCTAAAAGTGATCTTTAATTAATTAATACAGTCGTATAATACATAGGTACTTACTAAGGTATTGATCAGTCAGAGGCCCTGGAAGCTGTTGAAGCCGTGGGGGGGGGGGGGGGGCTGAGGGTGAGAGGGGTATTTGGTGATCTTAAAAGGGCAATTTTTTAAAACTATTTAATACAACAACATAGGTTCACTTGGAGGACATTAAGCTTAGCCAGGTTTCCTTTAGGTGCTTGAATTAGTATTTACTTATTGGTCTCTAAATCTAGTCACAATCAATTTATTTATAAGCTGTGCAATGTAGAAAGACTTTATGACTCTAGGCACATGTTGGTCAAAAGTTAGGTCACTGTACACATAAGTTCCCTATTACCATAGATAATTTGAAGGGGCCCATGTAAGGGATGTGGCATTTAGGAACTGCCTCTATCCAATAGTGGCATGAAGGGCAATCCTGAAGTACAGTTTCTATTACCCATCATTAGTTCCAAGTTGCGTTTGAATATGGACAAGGATGAGCTTTGTTTTACTTGAATGCATAGTTTGTTCTGGTACAGTAGTAGCCTCCGTGATATATATATATATATATATCTACACAACATTCAGTTTAGATACCTGAACTGAGTATTTTTTATGCCATTTGACTTGCTTATGTTCAGTAGGTCCATCAGTATTAGGTCAGAGGATGCCTTGTATGCCAGACACAGGTAATCTCTAAGCAATCTGCAGGATACTGAGTATAGTGATAAATCTTTGAGGTGGCCCATGCAAGGCTTATTGTTTAGGACTTGTATCCTTTTAGTAAGGTATCTCTGTGGCTATTCCAATTGTTGCATAGGTGTGGACAGATATATGCCAAAGTGGGCATTATACAAAATGATTGACCTAATGAGGGCTTTGTAAAGGAGACAATAAAATCTCTAAATCTAGTCACAATCAATTTGTTTATAAGCTGTGCAATATAGAAAGACTTTATGACTCTAGGCACATATTGGTCAAAAGTTAGGTCACTATACACATAAGTTCCCAACAGCCAAATAACTGGGTCAGTTCTCGGGGGGTATTGTCAATTTGGCAGTTCCCTGGAATTGACGACTTCCCAAAGGATACGATAATATATTTTTGGGAGTTTAGTTTCAATTCATGATTCTGGCACCAGTTGTTTGGACAAAGGCAGGGTAATAGATTGCCCCCCCCCCCAGAGCAGCCCTCCTGCAGCAACCTCTTACCGCTCCAGCAGTAGTCCCCTCCCCAGCCAGCCCAGTGTTCCATTACTTGGCTATTTCTCCTTCATTGTTTTGAACATTTTTCCAGTAAGCAATGAAACAAAATTTGTGAACCAATATTTTTATTTCTTGTATAGTGCAGTACACTTGTTAGAGCGTGTTTTAAATTATTGTTTTGAACATTTTTCCAGTAAGCAATGAAACAAAATGTATGAACCAATAAAGACAAAACTTCCCAATTCAGAACATTTCCATCATAAAAGTCTACACAAACTTCTGTCAATACAATCCACCAATATCAGTAAATATGCACAATATCTGCAGAAGTAAAAGTCATTTAATAATTCCACATTAAAGGGATCTGTAACTAATGAAGAGCTTGCTGCTAGCAAACACTTTCATCTACAGTACCTGTTGCCCTTGAAGAATTGCCTATGTTACATTTAAAAAAAAATGATAAGCTATTAATAGTGCAATAGGGAACTGATGGCAAACTGATAACAGGTTCATAGTCACTAGGTTACGCCTCCAAAGGAGGACATTCACATGACTGCAGCATCCACTCCCTTTAAAATATAACACAGTACAGTATCAACAATCCATTCTACATAATGTGGGAACACACAGCCTTTTGCAACAAAAGCAAGTATACTACCTATTGCGCTACTAACAATACAAACAGACGGGCATAATCAGCACTAACTTTTCTTCCCCTGAACCTCAGCTCCTTGTAAAACCCACTTGACACTCAACTAAATCTCTCAACTTTGCAGCACAAGAAATCTGGAAAAAGCCAAAATTTACTGGGGGAGCTACAAAGGACCAAAACCAGGGACACATTTTAAACATTGCTTGTATAAACTTAGAAAGTTGCTAGAATAAAGTGTTTTGTGTTCATGTGTGCTTCCTGAAATACACCAGTCTTCCTTTGTAACACAACAGTGCATTTTGATGTAGGAGGTGTGTATTATGTCATGTGCAGTGTAAATATTTAGCATGCTTACAACTACAGCAAATCATTATTTGTGTGTGTCTTAAGAAAAATGCTCAAAACTTTGCAGTAATAATAAAAGTGCAATTAGTATTGTGAAGGAGTAGAGCACTCATGCCACAGTCCCCAGTGGAAGTTGCTTGAAGTTTGGTTACTTACAGCCTAGACATCTGAATAAACTGTCTACCAACTGTGAATTTATTTGCATAAACATTTGAAATGCACCTTCAACGTGCTATTTTTATTTTCCATCCAGTGCTTCTTACTTTCTTTTTACAGACTTCACAGTTTCTGAATGGTCAGGTACAATAAAGCGACTGCAAAATACACTTCACGATGGTTAAAACAAGTTATTTGAATGCATTAATAATTGTGAAAGAATTAACTGGCACATTTTGAAGTAAACTGGTAGTATATCGTTTAAATAAAGAAAACAGTAGGGGAACTGCAATAGTCAGACCATTTAGTTCCTTTCCCCAGTACTATACTTAGGGTTGCCAGCTGTCTGGTTTTTGACCGAACTGTCCGGTTTTCAGACAAATTGTCCAGTTAAAAAATTTAAACTCATGAAGTCCGTTTTTTTTTTGTGCCGCCAGAGGAGAGGAGAAAGTAAATGTATCCAGCTCGAACGGGAGCGGTACGATACACTACTAGCTACTACACAACAATGAAATGCTTTTAACTTCAGTATTCCTGGTAACTACATAGTTTAGACAGTACATACATTAACTTAAGTGGCAGTGATGTAATACAAATGGACAAATTTTATTTTCTGCTATACGGATTGTAGAGATATCACTGGAAGGCAGTACTCCACGGTGGGAAAACAGTATTTTTTTAGCTATCATTATCCTACCAACTACCAAGCAGTGACAAAAGAAATCTTATAGCAAGATTTAAAATGCTTAAGCACTCTGCCAACATTGCCCAGTGTTGCATTGTAGTACACTCAGACTGATTTTAGAACTTCACCATGCAGTGTAATACTGCTAGCAATTAACACGCCCTGATTTGTATTATCCTCATCTACTATGTTGAACCGTATTCCATGAAACAAATTGTGCATCTTGCTTTTTGGGCACTTGCAGTTACCCAACATTATTTTGCTTTTACTTGATTCTGTCGCAAGGGACCACACTGAAAAATAAAACTATCTCTTTGCCATGTTCAGGAAATGGCAAGTGTGCTAGCTGCATGTGATTTCTTTTCCTACGTGCATCTTTCTTAAATCTAGAGGCTTGAGTCATCTTTCATTCAGTTTTATTGCCATTTTACAACTGCATAGCGGTGGTCCAGTCTGCATCTTCGTAAACTTGTATTAGAGCGCATTGTTGTAGGAAGTTACCTGTTTTAACCCGCACCTTTGGCGTGATACAGAAAAACATTAATGAAACTCTTTAAAGTATGTGTGCTTTTCTGAGATTATGATGTATACTTTGAAAGTTACATAAAACATGTCACCTGTTAAAAATCCATTCATCCACAACCCCTTTATCCCATTTTTTGCATATGTGACATGTAAAGAAAAAGTGTGGGAGGTCAGTCGGACCCAGTACAAGATCTTAAGTACTAGCATCTGAAATATCACACTAGGGGCAGTAACACTTAGCTCAACTGACCCCCACCCAATACAGGTGCAGCCAAGGACTGAAACTTCCTAATCCAAAGTACGAAACGGAAAATATGTTACATCTTAACAACTGAGTACCTGTCCCCCCAGTACAAACAGTATTTGACAGAACTTTCAAAATGCAAGGGAATGTTAAGATCATCATTTCTGAATGAACAGTAAAGTGATGTTATTGACTTAAACGATCTTATGGGGTAAATCAAAACTTACAATTTTTTAATAGCAAAGATAACTGCTTACATTTTTTTGGATTTTTTTAATCAGATTTACCACCATGTGCACAGGCTGCTAGCTCTTGACCTTTTATCTCCATGGATCATCCATAATTAGGTTTAGGAACATAGAAAATAAATAACTGGAGAAAAATGCACTATATTGACACTTTTCATCAATACTGGTACTTACATCTGCAGCAGCCTAGCAGTGCAATTAGTGCCGCCTGTGTTCTTTTCTCCCCTTTAAGTACGGCTTAAGTCATCAAAGTGGGTGGTCCCATCAGCTGATGTCACTGTGATGTCACAAAATAGATGGGGCATGGGCAGGAGAGGGGGTGGGAATGGGTGGAGTTATGTGTGATGCGAGGGGCGTGACTTTAGTCCAGTTTTAGCCGCAAAGAAACCTGGCAACCCTAACTATACTATGAAAGGTCCTATTGACCATTACAGAAAGGGTGTACAATATAAAGAAATGCAAATGACCAGCATATATCTTGTGATCTTTTCCATGCAGCTTCATGCATACATGCTAGCCATAGTGAAAAGAAACCACACTCTCTACAACAGGAAAACATGTATTAGACATTGCAAAAGCTTTTGTCACAAACATGATTCTGTATTAATTTTAAAGAAAGTTTTCTGCTGAGCCAAGTAATTAAACCTTAATTCAATAATAAGAAAGAACACACACGGTTGCTGCTAGCTAATGAGTAACTACAATGAAATACTGCCAGGTGAAAAAAGTGTCTTTTGATAGCAAAGCATTGGTGAATTAGTTGTTTATTACCAAGATTAAACAAGAGCCTTTACAATAGTTTCCATACAGCACTTACTTGTTCAGAAATCACTTTTTCTACTTGTCAGATTGCTGTTAACTGCCTGAGAAAAGTCCCTTTGTTGATGCCATATCTTTAACATCAACAGTATAGCAGCAGTATATGTGAGCCAAAAGAAAACATGATCACAAAACATCACTCGAGAGAGAGAGAGAGAGAGAGAGAGAGAAATGGGAAGTTTTTGCAGGTTCATTAACTTAGTTAAGCACCAGCAACTTAATTTAAAACCAGTACAATATATATATATATATATATATATATATATATATATATATATATATATATATATATATATATATATTCATACACATCAGTCTAACTGCTGCCCAAAAGGAAATCAAAGAGAATAACTGGCTTACTACCCACCATAGACAATTTGCATATTAGCTTTTCGGGTTATCCCTTCATTCACCTCCCTTTGTGAAATGTGGGTTTTCAGCTGCAGCTGCAGAGGGCAATTTGACTCGAAGGGGCTCTTTCTTTTATGTGTAGTCATTTAGTAAAACAAAGGAATACTAGAAATGTATATCAAAATGTTCCGAATACAAGTAACACAATTTGAAAAACAATGATGCGATTTTCCAAAAACGGTATTATTCCTTTACATTTCATGTACTTGGTGCCACCATCACCTACAACAAAACACCAACAATCTCAAAGTACCCCACTAACAAATAAACGGTTTGCTCTCAGCCTCACATACAAGAAGCAGCAGTACCGTGCATTATTTATGTAGTTTAATGGTGCTGCAGAGTATGACGGTCGGAGTCGGGCAGCAACACCCCCCCCCCCAGCAAAAACACTCGGGCAACAACAAATGTGATCGGGCAGCATATGTGAGCAGCAACAACCCTCCCCCAGCAAAAATACCAAATGTGATCAGGCAGCACCCTTACCTGGAAACAGCAGCATATGTGAGCAAACTGATATAATTGAGCAGAAAATTATCGTTAAAGGCTGTGCCTGTACAGTATTTTAAAATTGTGCAGGTGGACGGACAGGAATGCATGGGTCCTACTTAAAGAAGACGTTGTCACCATGATCTTGCAGCTATAAAAGTGGGGGGGGGGTGCTCCCTCCCCCTTGCCCTATGGTTCTGGCGCCCATGTGATCAGTGAGTATGTGAAGTCGTCTAGCCTTACATTCTCATGGTAGTTGTTTGCACTTTAGCATATTTTGTGTGCAAATAACCCACAGACAGGAAGAATAATGACATGCTGGGACATTTACATTTTGCCCATATCTATGAGGGATAAGGGTGCTATAGCTCAGGTGAATTTGTAGTTACCCATCCATTTGTGCAAATTATGTTTGAACAAAGTAAAAGTACTATGCTTTATGTGGAGTTAAAGACATTTCCATAGAATCTGAATACTGTGTGACACATCTATCTTTCTAATATGCATTATTTATGTTGTAGAAAAAATTGAGATCCCTTTGAGTGGGTGTTTATGCCACCATATGACTTGTGAATGTTAATAGGAGTGACAGTAGAGGGTCTCTGTTAAAGCTCTGAAGATGAGGCAGAGGCCACCTCTCAGTAGCCTATATGATACAGAGAAGACAGACAAGGTTTTGAAACGGTCTGCATTGTTTTTGTGATTTAGGCCCTTGATTTTATTAATGAAGAAGCACCGTCATTATTTGAGTTGAGACAAGTGTTTGAAAGGAGTGTTATATTCACATGGTCAGCCTAATAAGTGCACAGTACAGTGGAATGGTTGCTAATCTAGACCTAAACACCATAACTTTAGATCCAAGCTGTGCAATGAAAAAGAACTCCATTACAATAGTGGATAAGTGGTGATAAAAGGAGAGTTCATTGCCAACACAGGTTCCCAGATTCCTGATTACAGGATCAATTTTCAGAGGCCTGTTGTCACTGATAATTTAATTTAATTATAATAACATATATATATATATATATATATATATATATATATAAAATATATATAATATATATATAATATAATATATATATATAATATAATATAATAATATATATATAATATGATAATTTAATGATAAAAGCTGTTAATGACAAATTATACATTTTTTTATATTTAGTTTTAGTCCCTAGGCCCACTTGGAGGATTATAGTGTGTCTCTGGAAAGTTTATTATGGTACCAAATTCACAGTCACCTCAAAACTTGGTCAGCCACAAAGCTTTATACTTAGCCTTGAACTCCAAGAAGCAAATTCCAAACAGGAGTGCCTTAAACACTCAGGGGTACATCACTAGTGACAGATCTTCTGCAGGATGTAGCGCCAACATTATTTCTTGGGTTCTATTTGTAAGTCTGTTTGCTATCCAACAAGTTACACAAAGATTTATTAGCTTGGAGAGTTTATCTATGATACCAGACTGTGGGATGAAGTCAAATGACTTTGTAAAGTCTAGATATGTGGGGTATACCGATTAGCCCTCATTCATAGCTACGGCAACATTTTTAAAGAATTCGACCAGGTTCAGTGTGTGCTCTGCCCTTGATGAATACAAATGGTTTTGGATTGAGAGTCTGTAGATTATTTTTATTCATTAATTCCATAATAATCTTTTCCACAGCCTTACTGAAGAGGATGATCAGGCTTCTGAGTCTATAATTATCCAGTTCCAAAGAAGAGTCAAAAGGAAATTACTGTTGCTGGCCTCCATTCATCTAGCACAGAGCCATTTTTAAGACTGATATTGAATAACCTCTGTAGGAGGTCTGACAAGTCTTGTTTCAGGCTGACCAGTAGGTAGTGTTCTTAGCCTTAGTATCTTAAGGAATCGTTCTTCAGAAATTTAAGGGAGTGTTTAATGAAAATATAGGAAGGGAGAGAGGGTGAAGTTTGACCTCAGTTTGTCTGCTAGTAGATTGACAGTAATGTCCTCTGGGTCCAAGTAAGAGACAACATTTACTATCAGCTCTGCATAGTGCTGGGCATTGTTTCTGGGGTTTCAAACATGATTAAAAAGGGTTTGTGGTGATCTTTCAATTGGGTGGCTATTTTTACATTTTATCTGACTTTTGTTGATTTGATCAGGATCCCAACTTTCTTATTTAATTTACAAAAGTGTTTCTGGCATTTTGAGAGTTAAGTTTATTTTTGCATGTAATGAGCTTTTTTTCCTTTTATTATAGAAAATGTTTGTACTAGGGCTCTACCACTAGGATGTATTCTTTAGTTTGGAAAGGCATTTATTTCTGAAGGGGAAAAGATGCACCTATGCAGTTATTTGCATGCACATAGAATTTGGCAGTAAAGGATTACACATAAGCAGTGGGGTTATCAAGATGGAAGTTTTTCTTTTTAGTTTAGCCAGGCCATTAATCAATTGTAGTAGATCAGCTTCTGCATAATCTTTGAATAGCAAGGGTATTGGAAGTTGCTTGAGGGTTCAGTCTTATGGTGAATGTGACTGGCATGGCATATGATTTGACCAGGGAGGAACTTAACAACTGGTGGGGAGCCAAGCTGTCCCGTAATAGTAAGAACCAAACTGGTCCAGAGTGTTTGTATTTATGAAGTCTAGAAATTTCTGTGCATACATGTTTGAGGATGCATATGTCTGCCAGTTTATGGAAGGGTAGTGGAAGTCTCCTAGGAGAATGGTGTTTGGCTTAATACATATAGACATCATACCAGTTAGGTAACTGGGATGGGCAAGGTGGTCATAGATGTGGTCCTATAGTTAGCTATATAATAAAAGGGCTTTGCTAACAGTAATTTGAACATTGAGGAGTTAAAAGTCATTATCTTGTTTATCGAATCTGGAGATGAGTTTATTTTAAGAGTACGAAGACATCTTGGTCTAATATGGTGGGTCTGAATGGATCACTGTTAAGTACTAGGCAATCGGTCTGCAGACCATTTCAAGCCAAGCCAAAAAACCCTATTCAAATTTTCCCTCTAGCCTCAAGGAGGACAAAACAAGTTAGACCGGTACCAAATTTGGGGCTGCCTAACCAATTATCTAGGTTTACCTTGAAGGTGGCAAGAGTGCTACTCTGCTTGACAAGTAATGGAAATTTGTTCCAGAGGTGAGGGATACATTGAGATATGAATCTATTATGCCAATGTGTCTTACTTACCTGCTAATTAAGATTTAGTTCCTTTAACAGAGTATTTGATGAGATATTAGTTCTGTGAAGGAATAGAAGATCAAATAGGGTTGGATCTTCCATTGCACTAAAGGGTAGACATAGATCTCCATGGAGGAGTCTGTAAGAAACTAAGTACAGAGAAAGGGCTGCCAGTCTCTCCTGATAACTAACATTTTTGAGATCACTGATCTTGCTAGTTATGAATCTCTGCAGTTTCTCAAGTTGTGTGATATGTTTAGATAAACACATGCCAAAACGTGAAAAGATATCAGTAAAGGAGAATTAAAACTTCTTTGGAGCTAGTGGAGATGCCTTTGGAAATCAGACAAACCAGAAAAATGGCTTTTTGATCTTCTCTGGAGACATGATAGTCAAATGATAAGGAATGATTGACAAGAGTACCCAGATCCCTTTCAACTAGAGTCTGATTAGAGGATCGCATCTCCTATATGGTAAGTGAAACTATTTTCTTTACCAAAATGAACTATGCTACATTTTTTACATTTAATTTGAGACCATTGTCCTTGCACTAGTTAACATGGTTGAAGTCATGTTGAGCAATTGTGAGTCAGTTGAAGATGAACATCAGCAGCAAATTTACAGTAATCTGCAAACTTAGTTAAACATAGGCCAGAAGTGCTGGCCTGAAGATCTGAGTAATATATGCCAGATAGCAGAGGGCCCAAAACAGAGCTCTGTGGTACACCAATGGTAACTGTTTTGCTTTCTGAAGTGGCAGCCGCTATTCAAACCATATGGGATCTGTCAGTCAACAGTTAACTATCCACCACACAATATATGGATTTATATTTAAATTTGCAAGCCTAGCAGTAAAGCATACATGGGGAGCAGTGTCAAAGTCATTGGCCATGTCTAGATATGCTTTATGCACTGCATAACCATGATACACTACTTCAGTAACTTTTTCAAAGAAATTAATGATGTTTCAGAGGCAGGACCTTCATTTGATAAAAGCAAAGTGACGAGGGTTAAGGGTTGAGAGATTTTGTACAAATTAAGGAAGTCTGTGATAATGTGCTTCATAGCATTACATATGAGGTTAACAAGACTGAGGGGTCTATAGTTACCCAGGGTCCATGGTTGGGCCAACCTTGAGTAATGGCATTACAGTAGCTGTTTTCCAGGCTTCAGGAATATAACCAGAGGAAAGGTTTAGATTAAAGAGTTTAACTCAGGGTTCAGAAAGGCCATATTTGGCATTGATATTCAGGTAATCTGGCACATTTGTCACGGCCCATGGATGAAGTATTCTTAGTATTTGAAAGGGCTGAGAGAACTTATTCCACAGGAATTATGGGAGTGGCTGGCATTGTGGAACTTGAGACATCTATAACTGTGGGTGGAGTAAAATTTGCATCACGTTTGTTAGCTTGGATATTAGCTATTTCCTTTTGGTCAGACAGAAGAGTACTATAGTGCAATAGCTGCAAACACTGTTGGGTGTTGGTTATTAACTCTCTTGACATAGTTAAAGATTTGTGGTTATCTTTGGTTTTTAGTAGCTATTTTAAGTTCATACTCAGCGTTGAGCTTCCTAATGGCTCCCTTAAACTCTTTGTTAGTTTGCTTAAATGTGCTCTATGGTAGGTAGAGTGAGACCTCTTATAAGCATTAAGCAGTTTTCTCTTGTTATATAATTTATTTGTACTGGTATTCCATCACACGAGTTTGTTTTTAAACTTCTCATTATGTTTGCTACAAATAAGGACTACCTTATCAGCACAACTATTTAAGTGGGAGTAGAAGTCAGATGCATAGGCAGCAGCTTTAGCAAGATGTTCCAGCAGAGGAGGATTATAGCAGCATTAAAGCCATCAAGTAACTGGAGAAGGCTTGCTTTTTGAGAAGTCCATAAACACAGAGCTATTTACAGGAGAAGGACCAACTATTTTTAAGGAAAAGGCCACTAAATTATGGCCTGACTTAACAATACATGATGATAAATATGGAGTGTACAAGAAGTGGCCATATTTTTGAGGACTAGATCGAGGATATTAGGGCCCCTAGTAGAATGGTTAATTATCTGTGAAAGAGTTAGTATTTACAATGTCAAGAAAGCACTGGACATGCTTGCTACAGTACACTGATGGATAGTTGAAGTATCCCAGTAGTAAGATCTTTGGTTTAATGGGAATTTTTATCTAATGTATTAATACAGCTATCATAATCTAAAGGGGAAGGTAACATAGAACGTGTTTTACAGCTAGCTATGAAATAGTAATTAGTCTTGTTTAGGGTGATTTGGACTTCTAGAAGTTCACATGCAATGTCCAAATAAATTTGTTGTGATGTGAGGATATCCTTGACAAATACTGAAACTCTCCCAACAACTGCCAGTGCATCTGAAGACATGATAAGCATTATACCCAGGAATAGAGGGAGTGCTTTCATTGCTCTGAAATCATGTTTCTGTAACTATACATATATGAATGTGTTCAAATTGCAGGAAAACCAAAAGTTCGGACATGTTTTTGTTAAGACTCCTGGCACTAAATACAGCCACATACATGTGTTCCTAATTAGAATTTATTAGACTGGAATGTCCATCAGAAGGACTCTGGCTAAGACGGCATTATGGGGACAGCAAAGGCTTTAGCCAGAATATGCAATTCTTGCTAAGAAAGGTGAAGGCCATCCCTGGCAAAGCAGAAAGGCTGGTCAGCCATCTCATCCTAAGCTGACACATACTGGATCCCTTCTAGAAAGACACCAACTGCATAGACAATTATTAAAGCTAAGTATCTTGTCTTTGAATCTTGGCATTATTCTGGACGATGGCAAAATACCACTCAAGACTTGTGTCTTCCTGCCTCGGACACATGCATAGCAAGCTCAATTGTATCCTTCTGCACATCCCTCTGGATAGAGTGTCTAAGGTCGTTGACCCTCACGTGGACCACTATCAGGTCATAATCATATTTGTCAAGCTGGAGGGATCTAAGAGCCCTTGTTACATCCTGAATCCTGGCTTCAGAAAGAAAACTACCACCCTATACTTTTTTCAACTGCCATCCTATTCTTATCCAGCCTAGTGAGCATGGGGTTCATATGTCTTACAATAGAGCCACCTACAACTAAACATTACCATGGTCTGATGCAGTCTCATTGGGCTATAAGGGCTTGGAGTCTGCACCCTTGTGACTCAAATGTATGCGTTTTTGGTGTGGGTGTGACGGGTGAAGGTAGGTGTGTTGCTGTGTATACTAATGTTTGAGATTTTTTATTATTTAGTCTGAGAGGCTTATGCAGTGTTCTCTTAACCTCAGCATAAATTGGTTTAGTGAAAATGCTCTGTGCTGTATGTGTTTAAGTGTCATGCTTACTGAATGTGTTCTGAGGGGAGAATATAGCCTGCATATTAGGTAAATACACACCTCACACACTGAATCAGTCTGAAGTAACAATGAAGAATATTTGGTAAGCACGAGGCAGTTACTACACTGCCTCAAAATATCTGATGCTATCAGACTGGCTACAGAAGGGGACAAAGATTCCATGCTCACCAGTACAGATAAAAGGGTTTATAGGATAAGTTAAGAGGAGGATTACTATCTGGGTTAGAAAAAGGTGATACAATAGAATATGTCTAAAGGATATGCCTATGTCTACTGTAACAGTTGCAATATGAAAAAAAGAATTGTAACAGTGAGACTATGCAGGGTCAATAAGGAAATCATTAATAATGGCAAAGTCAACTAAAAAGCTTCACCCAGTAGGCTGTAGTTTTTACCTAGCCAGCAAAAACAATGAACAGTGGGTAGTCTGACTCAATAGATCCAGATGTAGTAACTGTAATAGCTACAGGTAATGTAAATGAGTAGCTTCAAGTGCAGCAACAGTATAGCAGTCAGTCTTGTAATAACGGTACATCACAAAGGTAACCCTGTACTCTCTAATGTAGAGCTGTAGCTTTAAACACAGTGATACTACAGTAATCAGAACAAGCAGAACTTCAACAAACCAGTGATAGAAAGTGCAGTCAGCTACTGTGATAAGTAAATTTGTTTTTATATACCTAGTATGAGCAAAAGACAACACTGCAGTGTTATCTCACATAATGCCAGCAGTAACAGCACCAAAGCAACAAGAACGCAATTGTGCAATATTATTTAAACTTAATGCCACTACAATCAGTAAATGAAAAATGAACAGCAGTACAATACCAACAAGGAGCAAAAGTGCAATGTTATTTAAACCCAACAATACAGCTGCAAAACAAAGTGCCAATTTCAGCAATGCATTCAGAAGAGCAGTAAGTAAGTTAAAAGAGAGAATGATTTCCCAGTATGTATGAAATAAGGTAGTATAAACATCAGTCACATTAGTACAAGGTTGTGAAAAAGAAGGCAATGAAATTTATGTCATTAGATCAAAGATGAGAAGTTCCCTTACCTGTTTGTAGACTATGCTCTCTTGTTTCATATCCAATAGGATGAAGACTGGATTGCATGAGCTGAGCTGAGCAAGATTCCTAGTATTTAAAGCCTATCTGTCCCTGCAGAAGCTGGTCAATCAAAATACAGCCAATGCCCCCCACAGACACTGGCCAATCAAAATCAAGCACTCCAATCCCTCACTGGAAGCCAAGTTCAGATAGCTGTCATGTGGAAGCATCTGCACTCATTAAAGGCTGGAACACTGCAGACCCGGTCTTAGGAAGCTGATGGAAGTCCTTGTCGTGCAATGAAATAACAGGAACCCAGATGCAAAAGGGCTTTATAATCTTCTTGTCTTCAGAGTAGCCCAGCACTGAAGTGTGGGTGGTAGTCACTGAAGCCCTGCCTTGATGGACTGATTTTATTGGTAATGAACTAAAACTCTGATGATGATGATGATATTGCATATATCGATGTTTTCCATGGCAAAGTGTAATTGTAGGAGTGAATTGTTTTTGTTAAGGCTCCTAGTCTTGCGCAGCAATACTTTAACTCATTAGCATACAGGAGGTGTGGAATGTCACACCTCAAAAAGCCTACAAACATCCTCCCATTCCACAGCATTTTCTGAAAACTCAACTCAAAAGCATAATATAAACAAATGTAAGTATTTTGTGAACAATAAAAGCTAAAAAAAAATGTACAAACAGCGATGCTATCAGTAAGGAAGAATAGTTGTGTGTTGCTCTTAATTTAAAATCGTTTTTTTCTCTAAAAACTGCATTTTACCTGATTTTGGCCTAGCACTCCAGTGTGGGGTCATTTATTGCACTGTTGTGATTATTTTGCTGCTTGTGTATCTCTGCTATCTTTCGACTACAACAAAAAGAAAAAAAAATCTTGCTTTTTTCCCCACTTTCTTAAAGTTAAGAAAGTTCAATTACAGATTTGCTGTTCTGAACTGTTTGGAAGTTTCTAGAAGGCCAGTGCTTCCTTGGGCTAAAGAGAAGTATCTGTGTTCACTAGTGGGAGTGGTTAACACTGAACAGCCTGCCTGTCCCTGGAGGAGTGGTTACTACCTAGAAGCTGTAGATTTATTGGCCATTTTGGGTCATTTCTAAACTCCTTGATCTGTCTCTCTTAAAATCCGGCTGCCTCGTGGTTTTGGCATCTTTTCAGGCTTGCTAGTTGTTGCTGAAGCACCTACCAAGGGGAGAAAACGCTGAGAGAAGAAAAGGAGCCACTTTTGTGATTTTAAGTGTTTTCTCTGATTTTTTGTTAAGTTTTACTGCTTTGCCGCCTACTTTTTGGCATTTTCCAGCTTGCCAAAGTTTATATCTGTAACAGTAACAGTACTTGGAACACATCTAGAGCCTTTGTTACTGCATTTCCTGTGTTGCACTTAATTTAAAATAGTTTTTTTCTCTAAAAATTGCATTTTACCTGATTTTGGCCTAGCACTCAAGTGTGGGGTCATTTATTGCACTGTTGTGGTTATTTTGCTGCTTGTGTATCTCTGCTACCTTTAAACTACAACAAAAAGAAAAAAAAAAAAAATCTTGCTTTTTTCCCACTTTCTGAAAGTTAAGAAAGTTCAGTTACAGATTTGCTGTTCTGAACTGTTTGAAAGTTTCTAGAAGGCCAGTGCTTGCTTGGGCTAAAGGGAAGTCTCTGTGTTCACCAGTGGGAGTGGTTAACACTGAACAGCCTGCCTGTCCCTGGAGGAGTGGTTACTACCTAGAAGCTGTAGTTTTCATAGGTTCATAGGTTCACACTAGGCTATCTGCCCTAGGACATTTATAAGCCTAGCCAGAGTATGTTTGGCTTTCGCCACCCATTTTAAATTAATTTTGTTATGCCCTTTTTCGAGGTTAGTATACTGTGCCTCTGTCTAACAGTGACACAGAAGTGATACCCAGGGTAAACCTACGATCTCCCATCCACTCATCAAGATTCCTCTTGAAGAGTGTCAGTGAGGGACTCTGCCTAACCTGGACTGGGATTTTATTCCAGAGTGAAGGGAGCCTCTGGGTTATGAATCTGTCCCTCCAGCATGTCCTATTTATTTCAGAGCTGAGGTTCAAGTCTCTCGAGCATGTAGCTCGATGGGATTTGGATTTTTTGAGGTGCAACATGTCCCTTAATTCCGGGTTGGACATGGCTTTATACGTCAGGCACAGATCGCCTCTGAGCAGGTGGTATGCCACTGAGTAGAGCTGGAGTTTCTTTAACCGGGCAGCACATGGCATCTGTTTGAGCCCTTTGATCCTCTTGGTGAGGTACTTTTGGGGTCTTTCCAGTTGCTGCAGGTGTTTGGTAAGGTACATCCCAAAAGGGGCATTGTTCTCGATTATGGGCCTGATGAGGGATGAGTAAAGAGGCATGATGACCTCCCCTGATCTAGATGTGAATCCCTTCATGATTAGGTGGGCTATATAAAATGTTTTTCTAACCACTTTGGCCAGTTTTTTGTCAAATGAGAGATTGCTATCAACTTGGGTCCCCAGGTCCCTAATTACTTCTTCTGTACTTAATGGATTACCACCTATGTGGTAATTTGTGGGCACTTTGTTTTTGCCATAGGGGATGACTATACACTTTTTGGCATTTAGCTTGAGGCTATGGCTCTGGCACCAGTTGTCTGTTTCTATGAGGCCCTTTTGGAGGATGCTTGTGTCGGCTGGAGAGTCTATTATGGCGCCCAGTTTGCAGTCATCTGCAAACTTGGTCAGCCACAGTCCTTCCGTGTTGGCCTGTACCTCCGAGAAATATATACTGAACAAGAGAGGTCCCAGGACTGAGCCTTGTGGGATGCCACTTTTAACTGGTTTGGAGTCTGACATGGCTCCAGCAATTCTAACCATGTGGGTTCTGTCCTTGAGCCAGTTTGCAACCCATCTAGTGACATAGGGGTTTATATTCAAGCTGGTTAGCTTATCTATAATGCCTGAGTGGGGTATTATATCGAAGGCTTTTGCGAGGTCCAGGTAGGCTGTGTGGATCACCTTCCCTTCGTCAATGGCCTTGGTGACGGTTTCAAAGAAGTCAACCAGGTTTAAGAGGCAGGATCTGCCCATAACAAAGCCAAACTGGGTAGGATCCAGTGTCTGTAGGTCCCCAATATCTTTATTTATGAGGTCCATGATGATCCTTTACATAGCTTTGCAGATCAAGCTATTCAGGCTTACGGGCCGATAGTTTCCAGGGTCCACTGAGGCACCACCTTTGTGGAGAGGGACCACTGTTGCTGTACGCCACTTTTTGGGTACATATCCTGTAGTAAGGCTGAGATTGAACAGTAGTTTTATGTTTGGGTTTAGCTCTTCTTGGAGTTCATGTAGGATGCAGCCCAGGACACCATCTGGTCCCATTGATGCTGTGTTTTTTGCTTTGGAGAGTGCGGCTCTCACCTGAGCATTTGAAATGTCAGGGGGGCAGCACTCTGCTGGGATAGATATTTGCCCTTTTGGTGGGGAGGGGGGGGAGAAGTTTGTGCTGAACCTGTCAGCTAGGATGTTGGCAATGTCTGTGGGTTCGGTGTATTTTTTGTCATTTTGGACTAATTCTGAGCATATGTGGGAATTCCCACCCAGGTTCCTAACATAACTAAGGAAAGCCTTGTGATTATCCTTAGTGTCCTGTGCAATTTTTCTCTCGAAGCTGGCCTTAGACTATTTTATGCGTGCCCGTAGTTTTTTGCTAATACTGATCAGAGATGCCTTCCCTTTTTGGGATTTTGCTCTATCATGTATTAGCTTCCTCCTTCTATTGTATAGTTTGTTTATGGCTGGGGTCCACCAGACAGGACGTCTGCCTTTGGAGGATTTGGTCTTGGTTTTATTTGGGATTGCATGATCTATGCATTCCTGAAGGTGTTCATAGAATGCATTTATAAAGGATTCTGCAGTCTGGGCCGTATTTTCCACAGGCCCGGGGGCTTTGAAGGACTCCACCTCGGTTTTGAGGAGTGTGAAATTTGCTTTAGAGAAGTTTTTCACTGTGGTTTTCTGGGCAGGGGGTGGGGTCGGGATGTGAATATCCGGTTGGATTAGTTTATGGTCTGATCTTACCAGTGAGGGATACACTTCTGGTCTGGAGCATAGAGTCCCCATGTTGGTGATGATCAGGTCCAGTATGTTTTCCCCTCTTATGGGAGTGGTAACAAGTTGTTCTATAGCATTTGAGTTTATGAATTCTAGGAACCTTTGGGCTAGGGTGTTGGAGCTAGAGTAATGCTCCCAGTCTATGTTTGGGTAGTTGAAGTCGCCCAATATAATGGTGTTTGGAGAGACCTTCATATTTTCCAGTGTTCTCAGGAAGGCCGAGTGGGGTTCCTGGGTTTGGGAGGGGGGTCTGTAACAGGCAATAAACTGGAAGGCAGTTTTACCCACTGTTAGTTGCACATGGATAGTCTCTGATGCTTCGTGCTGTGCCACCAACCTGGAGGTGTGGGTATCTTTGATGAATATTGATACTCCCCCTCCTTTTGTAGTTCGGTCCAAGTTTTGGGGCCGAAAAGCATGGTATGAGGTATAACCTGGTAGTGCTGGGGTGCTCTCGGGAGCCCTGAACCAGGTTTCTGTTACTGCACAGATATCGATGTTCTCCATGCTAAGGAGAGTTTAGAGTGTGTGCATCTTGAGGTTTAGACTTCTGGCGTTGAGTAGCACTACTCTTAGTTTCTTATCCCTTGCGATACCTATGGAGGTGGGTTTGTCTTTTGAGCCTTGCCTAAAAAAGGCACTATGGGGGTAGCAAGAGCCTTCGCCAATATCCGAAAGCCCAGGGAAGACAGGTGCAAGCCATCCTTAGTGAAGCATCGTGGCTTGTTGAGCATATCATCCCAGGCTGACAGGCATTGGATCCCCTTTGAATGACACCAATACTTAAGCCAATTGTTGAAATTGACCATCTTGTCTTCATATTGTGGCATCATTCTTGGTGAGGGTAAGATGCTACTCAAGGTCAGGGTCATACCGGCCTGGGCTACATGCTCAGAGAGCTCCTCTATGTCTCTTTTCATGTAGTCCAGGGAGGTACGTCTCAGGTCATTCACACCAGCATGGACAATGACGGAGTCATATTTGTACTTGCCTTAGAGTGACCTGAGTGCTTGTGTTATGTGGCGGATCCTAGCACCCGATAGGTTGCTCACCGTGACCTTCTTGTTCAGCCTGGTGAGCAGGACGTCAGTGTGCCTGATGATAGAGTCACCTATTACAAGTGTATCAGGTGTGTTGTTTAGCCTTAAGGGCTGACACTGTTCGGCACACTGGCTTTGTGAGATGTGTTGCACGTGTTTTGTTTTGGGGTAGCGGTTGCTTGGGTGTCTGCTTTGGAGGTCTCTGCTGCTTAGGCAGATCTTTATTTAGAGCCTCAGAGTATGTTTTTGTGTGATTATGTGTTTGGTTTGCTGTCGTGGTAGGTCTATGTGAGACTGGAATTGTAGTGAGTGTGGTTTCCTTCTCCTCCTGACTGGATATGCCAGTACTGAGTTGAGAGAGCTTAGCCTCCAGTTTGGCTATATGGTTGCATCTCTCACATGTGTTGGAATTTGTTGGGAGGAGGAGAGGGGTTGTCTGTGTACATGAGGCAGTTGTAACATTGCCTCAAGATTCCCAGATTCACCACCTGGACCAGAGAGGAGATGGACAACTGACCTTTGGACATGCTAGAATAGTATTGGGAATTCCTTTATAATTGAAAACAAGGGCCAATGCGGAACAAGGTACTCAAGGGGAGTTTGTGAGGGTGTAGTGCTTTTAATTTTTTAGTGCTGACATATAATTGCTTAGTGAGCAAGTGCCAGGTAACTTAATTGCAATGTGTTACAGGTAACTTAAATGCAAAAACGACAAACAATAACTTTCTTTCAACTGAAACAAGGAAATAAGTAAAGTAAGCAAAGCAGATATCACTAGGGATCCACAGAAGCGCTGAAAAGCCGCATTTTAGGTGGAATTAGCATTCCAGGGAAATAACAAGCATACAAACAAAGCAAGATTCAGCAGGCCTGGATCTAGTCTATGCTACAGCAAACAAGGTGTACCAATTTCAGTAAGAAACAGTTAAAATATGCAGGCACTATAAACCTTTAACCAGAAATTCCCAGCTCAGAATGACAGAGTCAAGCTTCTCCTCCCACAAGAGTGCAAACCACAAACCTTCTTAATGTAAAATAACTGGCCTGAAGCCCAAGTGCTTAAACCAGAACTAATGCACTTTTAGAATAACAGACACTGAGCTCTCAATCAGCAGTTCCCAACTTAGAAGGATGTAAGCTACCTGTCCTGCCACCAGAGTGCATGCTACAAACCTTCCTAATGTAAAACAACTGGTCTGAAGCCCAAGTGCTTAATCCAAAAGACTTCATAGGTTCATAGGTTTATACTAGGCTATCTGCCCTAAGGCATTTATAAGCCTAGCCCAAAGTTATGTGGTTTACGCCACCCCTTATGTTAAAAAATACTGTGCCCATTAGTTTGTTGTGCCTCTGTCCAGCAGTGACACAGAGATGATTCCCGGGGTAAACCTACGATCTCCCATCCACCGGTCAAGATTTCTCTTGAACAGAGCCATCAAGGTGCTCTGCCTCACATGGACTGGGATTTTATTCCACAGCATAGGGAGTCTCTGGGTGACAAATCTATCCCTCCAGCATGTCCTATTTATATCTGTGCTAAGGTTTAAGTCGCTTGCTCTAGTGGATCTGGTAGATTTGGATTTTTTGAGGTGGAGCATGTCCATTAATTCCGGGTTGGACATGGCCTTGTATGTCAGGCACAGGTCACCTCTGAGCAGGCGGTATGCGACTGAATAGAGCTGGAGTTTCTTCAGTCTGGCAGCATATGACAGATTTTGGAGTCCCTTTATCCTTTTGGTGAGGAACTTTTGGGGTCTCTCCAATTGCTGCAGGTGTCGGGTGAGATACATCCCGAATGGGGCATTGTACTCGATCATTGGTCTGATAAGTGAAGAGTACAGGGGAACAATGACTTCACTTGATCTGGATGTGAATCCCTTCATGATCAGGTGGGCAACGTAGAAGGTCTTTCTAACCACTTTAGCAATGTGAGTGTCAAAAGAAAGGCCACTGTCAACCTGGGTCCCCAGGTCCCTGATAACCTCTTCTGTGCTTAATGGATTGCCACCTATATGGTAGCTTGGGGTTACCTTGTTTTTCCCGAAGGGTATGACTATACATTTTTTGGCATTTAACTTCAGGCCATGGCTCTGGCACCAGTTATCAGTTTCCGTGAGACCCCTCTGAAGGATATCTGTGTCCGATGTACTTTCCACTATGGCACCCAGTTTGCAGTCATCTGCAAACTTTGTCAGCCATAGTCCTCCTATGTTTGCCTGTACTTCTGAGAAGAAGATGCCGAACAACAGGGGGCCAAGGACTGAGCCCTGTGGGACCCCACTTGTGACTGGCTTGGAGTCTGACATGGCGCCAGCAACTCTAACCCTGTGGGTTCTGTCCTTTAGCCAGTTTGCAACCCATCTTGTGACATATGGGTTTACATTTAAGCTGGTAAGTTTCTCTATAATACCCGAGTGGGGTATTGTGTCGAAAGCTTTTGCAAGGTCAAGGCAGGCTGTATGGACTGCCTTTCCCTCATCAATGGCCTTGGTGACTGTTTCGAAGAAGTCGACCAAGTTCAAAAGGCATGATCTGCCCTTGACAAAGCCAAACTGGGTCAGGTCCAATGTCTGCAAGTCCCCTATGTCTTTGTTTATGAGTTCCATTATGATCCTCTCCATAGCTTTGCAGACCAGGCTTGTTAAGCTTATGGGGCGGTAATTTCCAGGGTCCATAGAGGTACCGCCTTTGTGGAGTGGGACCACAGTTGCCGTACGCCACTCCTTGGGCATGTATCCTGTGGTAAGACTAAGATTAAACAGCTGCCTTATATGCGGGTTTAGTTCCTCGTTGAGTTTGTGTAGCACACAGCCGGGGACACCATCCGGTCCCATTGATGCTGTGTTTTTAACTTTAGAGAGCGCAGCTTTCACCTGTGCATTAGAGAAGTCTGGGAGGCTACACTCCGCTGGGATAGTTATCTCTCCTTTTGGGGGGGAGAGGGGGGTGAAGTTTGCACTGAACCTGTCTGCCAGTATGTTGGCAATGTCTGTGGGTTCAGTGATTTTTGTATCATTTTGGACTAATTCTGCACATATCTGGGAGTTTCCACCCAGGTTTCTAACATAGCTGAAGAAGGCCTTATGATTGTCTTTTGAATCTATTGCAATTTTTTCTCAAATTTGGCCTTGGATGATTTTATGAGTGCTCGATTTTTTACTAATAATGATCAAGGGTGTCTTCTCTTTTATGGATTTTGCTCTATCATGTAACAGCTTTCTCCTCTTATTGTAAAGTTTGTTTATGGCTGGGGTCCACCAGACTGGATGTTTGCCCTTGATGGAAAGAGTCTTGGTTTTATTAGGGATTGCCTGATCCATGCAGTCCTGGAGGTGTTCGTAGAAGGCATTTGTAAGGGCTCCCGCAGCTTGGTTGTGGTTTCCACTGGCTCGGGGGCCTTGAAGGATACCACACCAGTCTTGAGTAGTGTGAAGTTTGCTTTAGAGAAGTTTTTCACTGTGGTCTTTTTTGTTTGGGGTGGGGCGGATGTGGATTTCCAGTGAGATTAGTTTATGATCTGATCTCACCAATGAGGGATATACTTCCGGTGTGGAGCATTTTGTCCCCATGTTTGTGATGATGAGATCTAGTATATTTTCTCCTCTTGTGGGAACGGGGACTAGTTTGGCATTTGAATTTATGAACTCCAGGAAACTTTGGGCTAAAAAGTTGGGGCTTGAGTAATGTTCCCAGTCTATATTCGGGTAGTTGAAATCACCCAATATAATGGTGGAGTTTGGAGATACATTTATACCCTCCAGTGTCTTCAGGAAGGCTGTGTGGGTTCCTGAGTTTGAGAGGCTGGCCTGTAGCATGCTACAAATTGTAGAGCAGTTTTGCCTATGGTTAATTGCACCTGGATGGTTTCCGATGCTTCGTGCGTTCCCACCAACCTGGAGGTGTGGGTATCCTTGATGAATATGGATACACCCCCTCCTTTTGTGGTGTGGTCTGGGTTTTGGGGCCGAAACGCATGATATGAGGTAAAACCTGATCGTGCGGGTGCTCTCAGGAGCCTTGAACCAGGTTTCAGTCACAGCACAGACATCGATGTTCTCCATACTGAGAAGGGCCTCGAGGCGTGCATTTTGAGATTTAGACTTCTGGCATTGAGCAGCATTACCCTTAGTTTCTTCCCATTTTGTTTTCTAGGGTGGTAGGTTTAGAATTTGAGTCTTGCCTAAAAAAGGCACTATTGGGGTGGCAAGAGCCTTAGCCAATATCCGGAATCCCAGGGTGACAGGTGCAAGCCGTCCTTGCGAGCAGCGTGGCTTATCAAGCATGTCATCCCAGGCAGACAGACACTGGATCCCCTTTGAATGACACCAGAAATTAAGCCAATTGTTAAAGCTGATCATCTTGTCTCTATGTTGTGGCATCATTCTTGGTGAAGGAAGGATACTGCTCAGGGTCAGGGTCATACCTGCCTGGGCTACATAATCAGAGAGCTCCTCTATGTCTCTTTTCATGTAGTCCAGGGAGGTACGTCTCAGGTCGCTCACACCAGCATGGACAATGACTGTGTCATATTTGTACTTGCTGTGGAGTGACCCGAGTGCTTGTGTTATGTGGCGGATTCTAGCGCCCGATAGGCAGCTTACTGTGACTCTTTCCTTGTTCAGCCTGGTGAGTGGGACGTCAGTGTGTCTGACTATGGAGTCACCTATGACAAGTATGTTTGGTGTTGTATTTGGCCTTAAGGGCTGTGACTGCTTTGCACACTGATTTTGTGGTTTATGTGTTGCCTGTGGTGTGTCATGAGGTGGCAGTTGCTTGGATGTCTGCTTTGGAGGCCTCTTCTGTTTAGGTAAATTGTTGCTCAGAGCCTCCGAGTATGACTTTGTGTGTTTATGTGTTTGATTCATTGTTGTGATAGTTTTATGTGAGACTGGTTTTGTGGTGTGTGTAGTTGCCTTCTCCTCCTGTCTGGTCTTGCCAGTCCTGAGTTGAGAGAGCTCAGCCTCCAGTTTGGCTAAATAGCTGCATCTCTCACAAGTATTTGTGTTATGTGGGAGGAGAGGGTTGTCAGTGTACATGAGGCAATTGTAACATTGCCTCAATATTCCCAAATTCACCAACTGGACAGGAGAGGATGCCAGCATCTGGCCCTTCGACATGCTAGAGAAATTTAGAAGTTAGGGGTGTAACTGAATAAGAGAGGACTTAGTAAGGAAGTGGGTACTCCTGGGGGGGTTTTGCTAGTGAGGGACTTTGTATAATACAGAAGTGCTAAACCTGAAAAGAAGATGCTTTTAAGACAAGTAAAAGCTTTTAGGAACAAGTGCTGCACTTTTTAGTTAAGGGATATACTGTTTAGATTACTAGTAGAGCAGTTCTAAGGGAAAAAATGAACAGACTTTATGGAGCCAGAAAAAGTTTAACCTTGTTAAACCGGCTCTGCCCGATGCTGCTCTAGTGGCAACTCCGTGCTAAATCGCGCTAAAGCACTCTAAAGTGTGCTTGATAGCAGGGGCTGGAAAGAGCCAGGAATTGACCCAAAACAGCCAATAAAACTACAGTTTCAAGTCAGTAACCACTCCCACGGGGCAGGGAAGCAGCTCAATGTTTATCACTGCCACTGATCAACAGAGAGACTTTCCTTTAGCCCAAGCAAAAATGGCCTCACAGAAACTTACAAAACAGTTCAAGAACAGCAAGCCTGTAACTTGAACTTTTTTAAATCTCAGAAAAGTGGGAAAAAAGCAAGATTTTTTTGTTTTTGTTTTTTCAGAGATAGCAGAGGTTCACAAGTAATATCAAGTTATAACAGTGCAGTAAATGACCCCACACAAGAGTGCTAGGTCAAAGACAGAAAATATGCAAGTTTTGAGAAGAAAACGATTTTAAAATTAAGTGCAAACAGGAAATTCAGTATACAGCTTTTGGTTGTGCTCTAAATACAGCTACTAATGCAGAAATCAAGTTTAACAAGCCAGAAAATGCTCAAACTAGGCAGCTATGCAGAAAAACTTATCAAATAAACAGAGGAAAATACTTAAAATCTCAAAAGTGGCTCCTTTCTTCTCTCAGCATTTTCTCCTCTTGGTGGGTGCTTCACCAACAGCCAACAAGCCTGAAAAGACGCCAAAACCACGAGACAACTAGGTTTTAGGAGAGGAAGATGAAGGAGTTTTGGAAATGACCCCTTTTGGCCAATAAAACTACAGTTTGAAGTCAGTAACCACTCCTACAGGGGGCAGGGAAGCAGCTCAATGTTTATCACTGCCACTGATCAACAGAGAGACTTTCCTTTAGCCCAAGCAAAAATGGCCTCACAGAAACTTACAAAACAGTTCAAGAACAGCAAGCCTGTAACTTGAACTTTTTTAAATCTCAGAAAAGTGGGAAAAAAGCAAGATTTTTTTTTTGTTTTTTTTTCAGAGATAGCAGAGGTTCACAAGTAATATCAAGTTATAACAGTGCAGTAAATGACCCCACACAAGAGTGCTAGGTCAAAGACAGAAAATATGCAAGTTTTGAGAAGAAAACTATTTTAAAATTAAGTGCAAACAGGAAATTCAGTATACAGCTTTTGGTTGTGCTCTAAATACAGCTACTAATGCAGAAATCAAGTTTAACAAGCCAGAAAATGATGCTCAAACTAGGCAGCTATGCAGAAAAACTTATCAAATAAACAGAGGAAAAATACTTAAAATCTCAAAAGTGGCTCCTTTCTTCTCTCAGCATTTTCTCCTCTTGGTGGGTGCTTCACCAACAGCCAACAAGCCTGAAAAGACGCCAAAACCACCAGGCAACTAGTAGAATGATAGCTACACTTTAATCAATTACTACCAAGCAGTAATAAATACAATTGAATACTTTAAAGAATGCCTGGATTAGTGCTCAAATTATACAAACAAAGCTAGATTCAGCAGGTCTGGATCTAGTCTATGCTAAAGCAAACAAGGTGTACCAATTTCAGCAAGAAGCAGTTCAGATATGCATGCACTATAAGCCTTTAACCAGAAATTCCCAGCTCAGAAGGCCAGTGTCCAGCCTCTCCTCCCACAAGAGTGCAGACCACGAACTCTCTTAATGTAAAATAACTGGCCTGAAAGCCCAAGTGCTTAAACCAGAATTAATACACTTTTAGAACAACAGACACTGAGCCCTCAATCAGCAGTTCCCAACTTAGAAGGATGTAAGCTACCTGTTCTGCCACTACAGTGCAGACCACAAACCCTCTTAATGTAAAACAACTGGTCTGAAGCCCAAGTGTTTAAACTAAAAGGCTTAGAATGAGTTACACCAAGCAGTAATAAATACAACTGAGTACTTTTAAGATGACGCAAAAGCAAAATAAAGTAGGAAGAAACACAAATACAGTAAAAGCAGATAAAATTTTCTTTTTTCAGAAAAGTAGCAAAAGCAGTAGTAAAAACAATTCTCATGCAGTGCAAGCTGGCACACTTGTGTATGTAGCAATATTAGTCCACACACAGTTTGAAAAAATGTAATTAAATTAAAAAGGTATAAAATCAAGTGCAGAAAGGGTTTATTAGGTAGAATGCGGTAAAGAGATGGGACTGGGGGAGTGTCCTAGATCAAATCTACAGTGGGGCGGGCACTGCAAAAGCCACCAAATTTAAACTACAACCAAGAACAGGGAGGGGGGGGGGACCAGTTTCAACAAAGATGTGAGGAATGTGCAAATTATAAAGCCAAAAATATATACTGATCTCTATATAAAATATATACTGATCTCTATATATTTACAGAGCAGTAAGACAACAGATATCTAAGCAACAATTTAGCTCTATAATACAGAATAATACAGAAAAATATACTCAGCTCTATATATTTGTAGATAGTCTTGTAAGGCTGTCTCTCAAACTAAGGTTCCAGTTTAAATGCAGATTGTTAGTTAACAGGGCACACACACCAGCTATAAAGCCAATTATATCAGCTGAAGACAAGGCAGGAAATGAGGGGGGGTGGGGAAAAACAGTTTCAAAACAGACGTGAGGAATGTGCAAATTATAAAGCCACAAATATATACTGATCTCTATATATTTGCAGAGCAGTAAGACAACAGATATCTAAGCAACAATTTAGCTCTATAATACAGAATAATACAGAAAAATATACTCAGCTCTATATATTTGCAGATAGTCTTTTAAGGCTGTCTCTCAAACTAAGGTTCCAGTTTGAATGCAGATTGTTAGTTAACAGCCATTATTGGCCATTTTGCATCAATTCTAAACTCCTTGATCTGTCTCTTAAAACCCGGCTGCCTCGTGGTTTTGGCATTTTTTCAGGCTTGCTAGTTGTTGCTGAAGCACCTACCAAGGGGAGAAAATGCCGAGAGAAGAAAAGGAGCCACTTTTGTGATTTTAAGTATTTTCTTCTGATTTTTTGTTAAGTTTTACTGCTTTGGCACCTACTTTTTGGCATTTTCCGTCTTGCTAAAGTTTATATATGTAACACTAACAGTACTTGGAACACATCTAGAGCCTGTTTACTGCATTTCCTGTGTTGCACTTAATATAAAAATTGTTTTTTTCTCTAAAAACTGCATTTTACCTGATTTTGACCTAGCACTCAAGTGTGGGGTCATTTATTGCACTGTTGTGATTTTGCTGCTTGTGTATCTCTGCTACCTTTAAATTACAACAAAAAGAAAAAAAAACTTGCTTTTTTCCCACTTTCTGAAAGTTAAGAAAGTTCAGTTACAGATTTGCTGTTCTGAACTGTTTGGAAGTTTCTAGAAGGCCAGTGCTTGCTTGGGCTAAAGGGAAGTCTCTGTGTTCACCAGTGGGAGCGGTTAACACTGAACAGCCTGCCTGTCCCTGGAGGAGTGGTTACTACCTAGAAGCTGTAGTTTTATTGGCCATTTTGGATCAATTCTAAACTCCTTGATCTGTCTCTCTTAAAAACCTACAACTCTCTTTTTGCACGGTTTTGCGCACTGAGCATCATCGGGTAGAGCCGCCTAAACAGGTTTAAACTATTCCAGGCTCCACAAAGTCTGCTCTTCACTTTTTCCCTTAGAACTGTTCAAACTCTCAAAGTAATCACTCTATTCTCTTTCTAAAGCCCTGCACTTGCTCAGCTCTTATAAGGAAATGCTAACTAACTAAAGCACTACACCCTCCTTGACTTCTCATAAGTATAAGGCTCCCGATTGGTCCTTCCTGATCAAGTGAAAAAACAGTTCCCTTCCCTAATCTCATCAGTAAAAAAACAGTTCCCTATACTAATCTGGTATTTCCAAGGGTCAGTTTCAAGGTTACTCTCCAGTCCAGCTGGTGAATCTGGGAATTTTGAGGCAAAGTTACAATTGCCTTATGTACACAGACAACCCTCTCCTCCTTCCAACAAACTCTAATACATGTGAGAGATGCAGTTATACAGCCAAACTGGAGGCAGAGCTCTCTCAACCCAAGACTGGCACAGTCAGTCAGGAGGAAAAGGTAACCACCCACACCACAAATCCAGTCTCACACAGACCTATTGTATCTGCATACCCAACACAAACACACAAAAACATACTCGGAGGCTATAAATAAAAATCTGCCTAAACAGCAAAGACCTCCTAAGCAGATATCCAAGCAACAGCCACCCCTCAACAACACCCATGAATCACATGTCTCATAAATTCAGTGTGCCTCACAGTCACAGCCCTTAAGGCCAAATAACACACCAAATACACTTGTTATAGGGGACTCTATTGTCCGGCACACCGACGTCCCACTCACCAGACTGAACAAGGAGAAGGTCACTGTAAGCTGCCTGTCTGGTGCTAAGATCCGCCACATAACACAAGCACTCAGGTCACTCCAAAGCAAGTACAAGTATGACTCCGTCATTGTCCATGCTGGTGTGAATGACCTGAGTCATACCTCCCTGGACTACATGAAGAGAGACATAGAGGAGCTCTCTGACCATGTAGCCCAGGCTGGTATGACCCTGACCTTGAGTAGCATCTTGCCCTCACCAAGAATGATGCCACAGTATAAAGACAAAATGATCAGTTTCAACAATTCGCTAAAGTATTGGTGTCATTCAAATGGGATCCAGTGTCTGTCAGCCTGGGATGACATGCTCGACGAGCCACGTTGCTTCACTAGGGACGGCTTGCACCTGTCACCCTTAGGCTTTCATATACTGGCCAAGGCTCTTGCCACCCCCATAGTGCCTTTTTTAGGCAAGGCTCAAAGGACAAACCCACCTCCAGACAACCTAAGGATAAAAAAACTAAAGGTAATGCTACTCAATGTCAGAAGTCCAAACCTCAAGATGCACGCACTCGAGGCTCTCCTCAGTATGGAGAAAATCGATGTCTGTGCACTAACAGAAACCTGGTTCAAGGCTCCTGAGAGCATCCCAGCACTACCAGGTTATAACTCATACCATGCGTTTCGGCCCCAAAACTCGGACTGAAGCACAAAAGAAGGGGGCGTATCTATATTCATCAAAGATGCCTACACCTCCAGGTTAGTGGCACTGCACGAAGCATTGGAAACCATCCATGTGCAACTAACAGCGGGCAAAAGTGTCTTTCAGTTTGTAGCCTGCTACAGAACACCCTCCCTATTACAGGAACCCCACTTGGCATTCCTGAGAACATTGGAGAATATGAAGGTCTCTCCAAACACTATGTTATTGGGTGACTTCAACTACCCAAACGTTGACTGGGAAAACTACTCAAGCCCAAACACCCTCGCCCAACAGTTCCTTGAATTTATAAACTCTAACGCAATGGAACAACTGGTCACCACTCCCACAAGAGGGAACAACATATTGGACCTGGTCATCACCAACATGGGGACTGTATGTCCCACACCAGAGGTAAACCCCTCAATGGTAAGATCAGACCATAACCAAATTTCTCTGGACATCCATATCCTGTTTCCCACCCCCAGCCAAGGAAATCACTGTAAAGAATTTCTCAAAAGCCAAATTTGCACTTCTCAAGACTGAGGTGGAATCCTTCAAAGCCCCTGGGCCAGAGGATAATACAGCCCAATCCGCAGAATCCTTTACAAATGCATTCTATGAGCACCTGCAGGAATGCATGGATCGTGCTATCCCAAATAAAACCAAGACTCACTCCTCCAAAAACAGGAGACCGGTCTGGTGGACCCTGGCCATAAATAAGCTATACAACAGAAGGAGTAAGCTACTACATGACAGAGCAAAATCCCAAAAAAAGGGAAGGCATGTATTAGCAAGAAACTTCGATCCCTCATAAAATCATCAAAGGCCAGTTTCGAAAGAAAAATTGCCCTAGACACTAAAGATAATCACAAGGCCTTCTTTAGTTATGTCAGGAACATGGGCGGAAACTCCCAGATATGCTCTGAATTGTTGCATAACGGTACAAAATATACCGAACCTATAGACATAGCCAACATCCTGGCAGACAGATTCAGCGCAAACTTCTCCCCCTTCCCCCCCAAAGGAGCAAATGCCTATCCCAATTGAATGTAACCTCCTTGACATCACAGATGCACAGGTGAAAGCTGCCCTCTCCAAAGCAAAAAACACAGCATCTATGGGTCCGAACGGTGTCCCAGGCTGTGTCTTACACAAACTCCAAGAACTACTGAACCCTCACATTAAGTCACTGTTCAAACTTAGCCTTACTACAGAATATGTTCCCAAAGAATGGCGTACAGCTACAGTGGTCCCACTCCACAAAGGTGGTGCCACAATGGACCCCGGAAACTATCGCCCCATAAGCCTGACTAGTCTGGTCTGTAAAGCTATGGAGCGTATTATCATGGAACTCATAAACAAAGACATTGGGAGCCTCCAAACACTGGACCCTACCCAATTTGGCTTTAAGGGCAGATCTTGCCTCTTAAACCTAGTTGATTTCTTTGAAACAGTTACCAAAGCCATAGATGAGGGCAAAGTAGTCCACACAGCCTACCTGGACCTCGCAAAAGCCTGCGACACAATACCCCACTCGGGTCATAAATAAGCTTACCAGCTTAAATATCAACCCCTATATCACAAGATGGGTTGCAAACTGGCTCAGAGACAGAACCCACATGGTCAGAATCGCAGGTGCCATGTCCGAATCCAAACCAGTGGCATCCCACAAGGCTCAGTTCTGGGACCTCTATTGTTCGGTATATACTTCTCTGAGGTTCAGGACAACACGGGTGTTTTATGGCTGACAAAGTTCGCAGATGACTGCAAACTGGGGACCATAATCGAATTTCCAGCTAACACAAGCATCCTCCAAAAGGGTCTCTCAGATTGATGCTTGGTGCCACAGCCACGGCCTCAAGCTAAATGCTAAAAAGTGCATAGTCATCCCCATTGGGAAAAACAAGGTGCCCACAAATTACCACGCAGGTGGTAATCCATTAAGTACGGAAGAAGTAATTAGAGATTTGGGGACCAACGTAGATAGTAATCTCTCCTTTGATAACCATGTTGCCAAAGTGGTTAGAAAGACCTTCTATATAGCCCACCTTATCACGAAAGGGTTCGCATCTAGATCAAGAGAGGTCATTGTGCCCCTCTACTCAGCACTCATCAGGCCCATAATTGAATACAATGCCCCTTTTGGGATGTACCTTACCCGACACCTGCAGCAACTGGAGAGACCCCAAAAGTGCCTCACCAAGAGGATCATGGACTACAAACAGATGTCTTATGCAGCTCGACTAAAGAAACTCCAGCTCTACTCAGTTGCTTACCGCCTACTCAGAGGCGATTTATGCCTGATGTACAAAGCCATGTCAAACCCAGAATTAATGGACATGCTCCACCTCAAAAAATCCAAGTCCCTTAGAGCTACACGCTCCAGGGACCTAAACCTCAGCACAAAAATAAATAGGACATGCTGGAGGGACAGATTCATTTCCCAGAGGCTCCTCTCACTCTGGAATAGAATCCCAATTCATGTTAGATATAGCCCCTCGCTGACCTTCTTCAAGCGTAATCTGGACACGTGGATGGGAAATCACAAATTCACCCCTGGGATCTCTTCTGTGTCCCTGCTAGACAGAGGCACAGTAAACTAACCTTAAAAGGGTACCTTCTGTGACCTACTTTACAGAGGCACAGTAGGCTAATCTAGTAGGGAGGCGGAAGCCAAATACACTCTGGCTAGGCTTATAAATGCCCTAGGGCAGATAGCCTAGTATCTACCTATGAACAATCTTGCCATAACCATAGAAGTCCTTTTCACTGCTGCAGTATTCTTAACCAGAGGGATATCCCACCTGTAGGTGACCCGTTGGCCAGTATACAAAAGTCTTATACTACTGTACGGTACATGGGACATCACACATAGGCTGCTGTTGGATTTAAGTCATAAAAGCAATGTACGCACGTACCATCCTCAAAACTGAATGCCCCAGTAGGAATGCCAGACTAAGGACATAAAAGGTCAATACATCCAAGCAAAGCAGTACACTGGGGGGAAGGAGGGTGGGATTGAATACTGCAGCAGTGATGTGAAGAACATCTATGGTTATGATACGATTTTACACAATGATTCTATGTCCTTTTATTCATCTGCTGCAGTATTCTTAACCTGAGGGAGAGTGCCAAAGCTCAAGAAAGAAGGGAGGAGGAAGAAGCAGAGGAGCTTTAGGAAGGCTTTAGGAAATCCGGCTCTGGATCTGAAGATGCCATCCAGTTTGCAGTGTTTGGCAAAGGTATGAATGGAAGACCAGGTGGCTGCTTCAAGGCTGGCACTGTTATCTAAGCCCTTAAATAATGCCTTAGAGGAAGCCATAGCCCTGGTACAGTGGGACCTCACAGATGAAGAGAGGCTCTTTCCATGGAGGGTGTAACAAAGTCAAATAATCTTTGAGATCCAAAAAGAAATTGTCTGCTTGGAAGCATGTAAACTCAGAGCTCTGGAATGAAAGCTTACAAACAGCTCATCAGATTTCCTGATAGCTTTAGTCTTGTCCAGATAAAATCTAAATTGTCTATGTACATCTAAGGAGTGCAGTACCTTCTCACTGCGGTTTTGGGGTGAAGGGAAGAAAGTAGATAATTGAATGGACTGTTTAAGGGATAACTCATTAACCACTTTTGGGACAAAAGAAGGATTTCTTCTCATGGCTACCCTATCCTTATGAAATACCAAGAAGGGTGGCACCGCCATATGGGCTTGCAGCTCCGACACCCTTCTGGCTGAGATCAATGCCACTAGAAAAACAGTTTTCCAAAAGCAATGTTTGAGGGATGCTGAAGATGCGGGCTCAAAAGAGGCCAGGGTCAGCTTTTCTAGAACAAAATTAAGGTCCCAAGAATGAGGAATAGGTTTCCTGGGGAGGCCTAATGTGAAGGAAGCCCTTAAGAAATTGTTTCACCTCAAATCTGAATGGTAGAGGGGGAGAAAGAGGCAGACAAGCAGAAATAGCTGACATGTGGTTTGACAGAAGAACAAGCCAAGATAGCAGAGAGCAATTCACACAAGTAAGACAGAACCACTGGGATACCCCACTGTCAGTGGGTACTGGTTCTTAGAGAGACACCAGAGTGAAAATCTTTTTACACTTAGAAACGTAAGATTTGCTGGTATTGGGTTTTCTGGCCGTGAGAAACCCTGAAATGCAAGTGCCGTACAGCTGCAATGCAGATCTTCCTTACATCCAGGTAAGTGTTCATTGTACTTAATTGCGCCTGTAAAAGCTTGCAGTCAATCTAAATTGTCATTGAGTGTCTCTCTCTCTCTCTCAGGGTCTAAACAAGCTCTATGCGCTTGCAACCGTAGAATGTTTAAGCAAGGACATTCCGTCCTTCCTTACTTTCCTTTGTAAAGAGTGAAGTAGAATTCCACACCAGCTTGCCATACCTGCCATGATGCAACATTCTGACTGACTAAAACATCCTCTCTACTTTAGAGCTTGTAAACTCCAAGTGTATTTCTGAAAGATTCATATCTGCCTCTATTCTAACTCTCTTCTTCCTACTCCACTCCTTTATTGTCTTCTATAGTCTCTAATCCCCCCTAAGTAAGGAAAGTAAGCCAATGGCTCCCTGCTGGGGGGGGGGGGCAGTAGGCAGAGCAATATAAAGGCATTGAGATAGAGATATAGTAGTTTATTCATTGTAAAGTTTTAATTACATTTTGATGATAATAAACCTCACATTACTAATGCTATAACATTCATGATAATCAGATAAAGCTTATAAGATATTTATGTAATGCAAAACTTTCTAGCTACTTACAAACAGCGACTAAATTAGTAACACTATTATTCATTGATGGTTGGGGGGTAAATTATGGCGGCGGTCAGTGTGGATGGGAGGTATGGGTTGTCCTGCGGGCAAGCAAACCATGGTAATCTGACTATTACGCATTACATTCACTGAGACTGCATTCCAAGCCCTTGAGGATCATCACCCCCAATAAGGTGAGGCAAGGTAGTGCGAGTTGTTCAAGTTCGGTTTTGCGGAGAAGTGGCTATACCATCTATCTTTAGCTAACACTTCCAGTAAAGTTTCAACGATTAAAGTTTTGAACATTTATTTACCATCAGTAAAGTATTGTGTTGCATCATTCCTGGGTTGTTCTGTAAAGTCGTAAGCTTTAACTCAGTTGGATAAGGGAACCTCTACATGCATAAATAGTTATATTTTTTCTGTGAGTGTTTTGTGTGTGGCACCCATTCTTCTCTGTTGTCAGCTGACTGGTAAACCAAAATATGTAGCGACGATTAGTTTTGATAATACTTCAGAGATCACCTGTACTTGATAGCAAGGCTTCACTTTCATTTCAAATGTTTCTGTACATTACATGTAAAGTCGTGACATGCAGAAGTGCAGCTGTTTTATAGGTTAGCTAACGGTTGTCGCTTAACGGTAATAATAATCACTGCAGCTTTAATTCTGTTATCTGATTTGTGCAATGAGCATTTCCTTTTTTCATACAGTTTAATTGAGGAGTTAAAAGTGGGTTTACCTTTGAAAAGCTTGAAACGCACATTGTTGAAAGACAGTTGTGAGAAAGTATGTTTTCAAGTTTTTGGATAACCGAAAAAAAATGCATTGAATGTGCAATGAGAGAATGCACGTTGACATTTGCTCATTGCAGATTCGGCATTTTGGGTGCAGACTGCACTGCAGTAGGGATCGGGAAGTGGACCCTTTCCCCACTGTAGTGCGACCTCGGAGTTAGAATAATAAAGTAGGGGGGGTGCAGGGGGGCTTGCCCCCCAGCATTATAATATGTATTTGAAAATTGTAGTTCGAAAATCAACTAATCTGCTTTTTGATTTGCTGATTTTCGAACTTCGTTGCAGTTCGGAATGATGGTTTTCGTCATTTCAGTTCGCACAAAGGGCTGTTTGGCAGGTTGATTTTCAACCTTTCAAAGGTAAACCATTAAAGTGAGCATAGAAACTCTCCATTACTGAGTTATCACTGGGGTGGAGGACCTTCTAAACTTCCTCAGGTCATCGTATAGTTAAAGTAAATAGGCTATGGAGACACTCCTGTTTGTTGCAGCATTAGTGAGGGATTTAGGCTGTAGTCCAATAAAGGAGACCACTGTGTAATAGTCAAATGTAATCAGAGAGGGCATAAAGTTAGTATTAATAAAATGTAGGAAGAACTGAGCATAGTTTTGGTATTATAAGTATCCTAGTTAATGAATGGGCAGTTGAAGTGTATGAGAAGAGCAGTGTTTGACTTGATTTTTGAGTGCTTTATGTTTCGTGGGTTGGAGGGTGTTCTATAGCTGGCCAGGAAAAGAAAAATAATTTTGTATAAAAATTTGTATGATATGATGTAATTCATGATTAGTGGCCAGACATATAAGTTTTTGAAATGATGGATTCACAAAGGCATGTGTTGAACTACAACTTATTACAGATACACTCTCTGAAGATGTGATAAGCAATGAAACATGGTAGGGAAGGCTTGCTGTTTTTATATTACAGCCATGTTTCTGTAATTATGCAGATGACAATGTTTTCAATTTTAATAGGGCTTCTAGATATGGGAGGGTTTTTTTTTGTTGAGGCTTCTAACATTGAATAAGACCACTACTGTTCTTGTCTGGTTTGATCAGGTTGGTAGATGGAGCATGTTCACCTTACCTAAAAAAAGCAATAAGGGGACAATAAAAGGTTTTGCCATTTATGAAAGCGCAGAGGAGAAAAGTAAAAGACATCTATTATGAAACAGGCAGAACTGTCAGCTATCTCCCTTCAGGCTGACATGCACTGAGCCCCAGTCGAATTACAGCAATTACTAGGCCAAGTTTTGCAGTCACTAAATCGTTTGTTTGTGTTGTGGCATCATTCAAGGTGAAGGTAGAATGATGATCCACATAAGCTGCATACCAGTTTGAAATACATATGTAGAGATCTCAGTCACTTCCCTCTTCATATAATCCTGGGAGGTACATCCCAGGTCATCTGCACCCACATGAACAATGATCATGTCATAACTGTGTCTGGGGTGAAGTGTCTTTTGAGCTCTAGTCGCCAGTCATATTTTGGCAACTAGGAGGAAGCTTACCTTCACCTAATCTTTGCTAAGCCTTGTGAGTGAATTACCTGTGTCTCAGTATGGAGTCACCTGTGTTTTGGCTAGTCCAAGATGTCTGATCACTATAGTAGGACCAGAATGGTGCCTCCTCTGCTTCATGTCTGTAATTAAAGGTATAGTATATGGGGTTCCATCAGGTTTCTGAGAAGTCTGAAGATCTGGCTTATGCTTTTGACTGTTGACTTGTACTTCACAGAGATTGAGCATATTGACTGATATTGGTTGATTGCAATGACAGAAGTTTGTGTCCCGATATTGGTGTACTGCAATGACAGAAGTTTGTCTCTCCTTTTATAGTCGAAATTCCGTGACTTGGGCAGTTTTGTCATGACTGTTTCATATGTTTTGTTTCATTGTGTACTAGAAAAATGTTCAAAACTTTAAATTTAAAACGCACTCTAACAAGTGATGTCATATTACACAAGGGAGATAATTTAGTTATTATATTATATTATTTTTATACATTAAAATTTATTGCAATGAGGACGGTGAATTAAAAAACTTTTGCATGGTCTTAAAATGTGTGAAAGAGGCAGATGGTTTGAAAACAGCCCAAAGGTAAATGTTATCTGCCAATGGCCAGATGCATTTTCTTTCAATGTGGGTTTCAGTGCCATTTCAGTGAATGTAAGTTTCAAAAGCATAGAAGTTGTAATGCCAAGTGTATTCTCACTGTGAGACAATTATGTTGTTTAGCAAATGTCTATCAGTGTTTGTACTACAAAATATGAAATAAAAGTCTTAAATTAAATACAAATATCTGTAATCATTGCAGAGGTAAAGTAGAAAGTATGCACACAGAGTTTTGAACAGTGTTTAAGGCAACTGAGGAGATATGGAGAACTAGCCAAGTAGTCGGACTATAGAATAGCTTGGTGTGTGTCTGTGTGTGTGTGTTGGGGGGGGGGGGGTACCTAAATTGCACACATTTTGCTTTCATGTACATGTCCAGAATTTTTCACATGAAAAGATGGTTGCCATTCTGTGAACACTGCTGAACTACATCTCTGTATATACCCTGAGGAAATCTAAACTTTAAATTGATACTAGGAACTTTTAACACTAAATCTTTGATAAAACAACTACAACTTCATCTAACTACCTTGTAGGAAGAAGAAAATCCGAAAAATAATACATTATTCAACAGGATTATAATAGATTAGCTGGCTCTGACAAGGAAATCAAACAAAGGCACCGTGTGCTCTATATACTTTATACTTCTGTACTGGACAAAGATGTCGAAAGAGGAAAAAATATGGACACAACCACTACCAAAACAAAACTTTCAGAACTACGGTCACCGAAAAAGATGTGATCTCTAAAAGGCAAAAAGTTACTAAACTACAAGAACAACAAAAGCCAGAGACTAAAACTAAATTAGATCAAGCACTAAATATGGAAGACATCAAAACTGCCTTATTACCCAGTCAAGAGGCTCTGAAAGAATTAACTAGCCAAATACAAACGTTTGGAAACTCTTGCAACCAACTACTTGAAAGAATGGAAAAATCTGAAGCTCGGACTTCTGAAAATGAAGACAAACTAAATCTACTAGCAAAAAAAAACAAGTATACATGATTCGGATATTCAGGCTATTCAAAGCAAAATTACTGACTTAGAAGCAAGATCCAGGAGAAATAACATCATTATTAGAGGAATTCCAGAATCGGTGCAATATAATGACTTGATCCCATCTATAACACAAATATTTACAGTGATCTTAAATGACTCTGACATGGTAAAGCAAATCATTATCGAAAGGGCACACAGAGCTTTGAGAGAACAACAAGCTTCTAATACTCCAAGACCTGTATATGTTAAAATTCTCAACTACCAGGATGTTAACAGAATACTGGTAACTGTTAAAAAAAGTGGTGGAAGTATCATGTGGAAAAACAACAAAATCTCTCTGGCTCAAGATTTACCTGTGCAAATCAGACAAGCAAGACAGTCCTTATCTCCTTACTGCAGATTTCTCATTGATAAACAGGTTAAATTTCAAATGAAATATCCTAATTCATTAACATTCACAGTAGATGGGATTAAATATTCTGTTTCTGCAAAAAATGAAGCAAAAATTACTTTTCTGAAGGTTTTTAAAAGTGTACCTGCTTCTGAGATTTGAACTGTATTTCCGTTGGGACTATCAGGCTGCCTGAGGTCGAATTTGCTGATTACTGTGGCTCAAGGTCTGGGCAGTCCTTTGTCTTCTTTTGAAATGCTTTAGGCCTCTTCTGGATTAATAGGATTGCTGTTTTTTTGCTGTTTACGGCTACCTGCGATCGTTTTCCGAAGTTTTATGGTTTCCACGAGCTGTCTGCGTTGACGAGAAGACAGGAAATGCCTTTAGGACTGTCGAGGGGACAGATTTCAATGTGGCACTTCTGGAAGTCCGTCTGTAATAGCGGTCCCCCATTACGAGTATTCTGCATGGTTTCTAGGCTTAGAAATCCGACAGGACTGATTTTTAACCTTGTAAGGACATTGTAACATCAAGTAATGTACTGTTTTGTTAATTTAAGCACATAGGAACATTTTTAAACACTGGTTAGTTAGTTACTAATAAAACCCTGTCATATATAGTAGATTAAAAGGCTGTATGCAGTACTGTTAAATATAGAGGTTTTAGTACATTTTGCAACTTTATAATACTTAATTTAACCTTTAGACTTTTACTCAGGGATGATAGCTATATATTACATTATTTACATATTAGTTTATATGAGTAGAAAATAGCAATAGTTTATAATGTATAAACAAGGAAAATGTTTATTTAAGGTATGTGTGTTTTTATATATGGTTATAACTTAGCTTTTTTCTATAATAGAAGGAAAACTTGTCCATTTGTTAAACTTGTATTTTTTCAAATGTTATTTTATGAGTATATAGGTGAGGTTAGTATGTATATACATAGCGTGCTAATCACAATTACTAAAGTTTTGTTACAGTAATTTATATCTTTAATATGATTTAACTAATCCAAGATGTAGACAACAGTAGTGTTTGTTAGGGAATGTCTAGAATAGACTTTGTAATAGTTAGGTTAGTTAATATAGGTCTTTACTATAGGATGTGTTTAAGGTTTTATAAATTAAGATTTTTTTTTGTTTTTGTGTTTCTTTGACCCTTTCAGTCTTCTATGTTATGCAAGACCTATGTATGTCCTGGTCCGGGGTTAGAGTGGATAGGCACTGGTATAGGACGGGATGTCAAGAATGCTTCCAAATTATGTATGGTTTTCAAGCTATTTTACCTTTCCTTTTTGTTTTCCCTTTTAAACTTTTACTTTATAACAACTATTTGAATGTGGGAGGTGGACTTATGGAACGTTAAAGGACTCCAGAGCTTAAAAAAGAGGAAATTAATTTTACACTTATTGTTGCAGGCTAAGGCGATGTTTATATTACTTCAAGAAACGCATTTAACTAATGATCAATGGATTGATATCCAAAAAAGAAAATTGATTAGAGAAGTAATAGCCTCAGAAGGTAAAACTAACAGTGCTGGGGTAGCTATAATTATCAAAAATAATTATAAGGGAAAGATTTTGGACTCTAAGGCAGATAAAGATGGAAGATGGTGTTATGTTGTTCTTTTAGCTACCCAGTTTGATAAACCTATTTTATTGTTAAATGTTTATGCACCCTGTAATGACCAGCATCTATTCATAACATTGTTATATCCAATTTTGACGCAATATGATAAATATTATATAATTATTGGAGGAGACTGGAATTCTTATCAGAATCCAAAGTTGGATAGATCTTGTCCACAAAGAGCATTTAATAAACAAGTGGTATCAGTATTAAGTGATGTTAAGGAAGACTTTCAACTATATGATCCTACTCAGTATTTAAATACTGGTAATAGTATAAATAATTATACCTTTTATTCCACGTGTCATAAAATGTGGTCCAGAATAGATTTCTTTTCGATTTCAAGAACAATGGTTAAACTGGGACCCTTAGATGTTACACATGCATGTTACTTGTCAGATCATTCGAAAATTTCATTAAGTTTTGCTAAAGATCCAATGGAGGCCCAGCGACAAAGAGGTTTTAACTGGTCTCTTAACCCAAATTTGTTGAATAAGGAGGAAATACTGCATGAAATTATAGGTCATCTTAAAGAGTTATTAGATAGATTAAAGAAACAACAAGGTGTACCTGACATTGATTGGGCGACAGTTAAAGCACAAATAAGAGGGATCTTTTTGCAAAAAGCTTCACACTATAAAAAAATACAAAATAAAGATATTCAAAAATTGGAAGCTAAAATTAAGACACTTGATCAAGAATGGATTCAAAATGTTAATACTCAGAGGTGGAATTACTTAAATGTCAAAAAGATCTCTTCTTAATACAAAATAGCAACTTGACATTTCAGGAACATAGCATGTTAGTGAGGTATGCCAATCATGTGCAAACACCATCAAGGGCATTAGCTAGGATAATTAATCAGTCGAGAACAGCAGTACAAATTTCGGAAATACATTTTAGAAATACAACTTATTTCAAAACCGAAGATATCATAAAATGTTTTTGAGCAGATATATACTAGTATATATGGTGAGCACAGTGATTTATCCCCCTATAGAACTAGCAAGGAATCTTTACAAAATATTAAATTTCTGAGACTAGAGGACAGTATTCAAAGAGATTTGATTAAACCGATATCTGAAGAAAAAGTGATATATAAAATTCAATATATGAAATCACATAAGTCACCAGGTCCTGATGGTATGACGGTTGAATTCTATAAGACATTTGACAATATCTTTGGCAAAATACTCTCACGTGTATTTAATTATATAATGAAGAACAAAATTAATGATCCCCATCTCAATGCTTCAAAAACAATTTTTATACCTAAACCTAATTCTGATTCTCAAAACCCTGACAATTATAGACCAATTTCATTAATAAATGTAGATATGAAAATTTTAACCTCTATTATAGCTAATAGATTAAAAAAAGTTATGCATCATATTGTATCTAGGGAACAGGCTGGTTTTATGGCAAATAGACAAACTAGTGATAATACACTTACATTACATACTTTAATAGCTTATGCTAAACAGAAGAACCTTAACATGTATGCGCTTATAGTTGATGCACAGAAAGCTTTTGACAGGGTTGATATAGACTTTTTGTTTGAAATTTTACCACATTTTAATATATCTCATGAGTTTGTTGAAGTGTTAAAAATTCTGTATAGTAATCCTTACACCACATTATATATAAACAGAAATTTTTATAAAAGAATACCAATCAAAAATGGAACACGTCAGGGTTGTCCTCTGTCGCCTTTATTATTTAATATATACATCGAACTGTTATTCTTATACATTAAACAGAATGTATACCACAATGCCCCACTAGTTTACGGAACAAAAATATCAATGGCAGCGTTCGCAGACGACCTGAATATTTATTGTACAACTCCAGTCTCAGACAATAAAAAGTTACTAAAAGCGATAGAAAATTTTTCAGAAGTTTCCAACTGTAAAATTAATCTAAAAAAAACTAGTATTTTCCCATTGAGAACTCCCAAACCCTTTTCACTGTTGCTTCTGGTGGGACAAATAATGTGTAAAGATAATATTAAATACTTGGGTATTGGCTTCGCTACGGATGATAAGGATTTTTATGTTACCAATATTAAAACAGTTTGGGATCCAATAGTATCTGATTTGGGGAGATGGAAGAATCTACGACTACCAGTATTATCAAAGGTATCCGTTATCAAAATGAATATATTACCACAATTATTATATATTTTCAGATCTGCTCAGGTAGTAATTTCAAAAACATTTTTTAAACGAATTCACAAAGAATTAGCTAAATTTATTTGGGAGCCGAAGAAAACAAGGATCTCATATGAAAAATTAATGACTCCAAAACATAGAGGTGGATTGGTGTCACCAAATTTTGAAACTTACTATGTTATAGTAAATTCAAACAGGCTTCTAAGAATCACTAATTATAATATAACTAACACTAAATGAATGCCTACCTGGGTAGTTCTGAATTATAAATATATTTTACATTTGAATATTAATCCTAAAGCCATACCCTTTTTAGGTAAAGAAACTTTGAAACTATATGGGTTAATGGATCACATTAAACTATATGTAACGTCCCTACAAACTTTATTTCAATCATTAGATCTTGCTCAATATATGATGGCTTATCAACCCTTTCATAGAAACCCCAACCTGAGACTAAATAATACATTAATTGATCTTAAAGAATTCCCCTTAATAATCAACTTAACTTTAATAGATATTTATACACTTCTTAAACTCTCGGCTAATCAGACAAGAAAATAATTAAATTTACCTAAAAATTATCTTGTTATTGTAAGACAAATTAGAGAACTTTCTATAAGTTACTTTAAAAATTTTAAACCCAGAGAAGAGAATATAATTAAATGCTCGAATTTGTGGCAAGCTCTCCAACAAGATATTAAATTTATAACAGCAGCAAATAATTTTATAAAGGAGTTTAAATTCCAAGATAAAGTTCTTGTGTCAAAATATTGGAAAGAGAAAATGCCAGAGATAGAAGACAGTCATATGATAAAAGCAATCAACTTGACTATAAAATCTATTTTTCTTCAAAAACTGATGTATACCCAGTTGATGATATGGAATAATGCATATTATACACGCCTTAGCCTGCATAAATTTAATGCCAAAAATTCTCCAGTTTGTCCATACTGTAAGGATCAATCTGCTGATCTTCTTCATATGTTCTGGAGTTGCAAATGCATATACAAACTTTGGAACTCACTTAAGATACAACTTCAGAAGATGGGTTACCAAAGTTCAACATTGTCATGGGAATTCATGGTTTTACATATTCCCCCAAAATAATTTTCTAAATCTCAATGCATTGTATTAATCAATATTTTCTTACTAATGAAGCTATACATAGCTACTAATTGGTTGGACCCATCCAAAACATCATGGTATAATTTTAGAGTATTAGCAATAAGGCATATAGTAGGGTGGCCACGGTGGTGCAGTGGTTAGCATTGCTGCCTCACAGCAAGAGGTTCTCTGGTTCGATCCTCAGCTGGGGTGCCTTCTGTGCGGAGTCTGCATGTCCTCCTGTGGTGGCGTGGGTTTTTCCCCTCCGGTGTCTCGTTTCCTCCCCCCAAAGACATGCTGAAGGTGGATTGGACACTCTAAATTGGCCCTAGGTGTGCATGTGAGTGTGCCTTCTGTGGAAGGTTGGGCGGGCAACTGGCAGCCTCGACGACAACGTAACTCCACTGCCATTCAATGGTAACAGACAAGGTGATCCGCCTAACCGACTAACCGAAAAAAAGAAAAGAAAGAAGAAGAAGCAATAAGGCATATAGTAGCTCACAAACTACTTTTGAACCAACATAATAAAAATATTAACAATCCAAAAATATGGGAACAAGTATTTAATATTGTATTGGCGTAACATCTTATATTTGAATTTAGCAAGAATTTCTACACTTTTAAGAGACTCTGTAACAGCAACTTTTTATTACTCTAATTGATCTTAACCACTTTTATACTCTTTGTGCATAATTCAATGTGTTACTTGGAAGCATTTATGTAAATATTGTCTATATGTTATGGAGTTAGTGTTAGTTACATTAGTTGGTAGTTTTTTCTTAATTTTCTGTATTGTTTTAATTTTGTATGGAATATAAGAAAACAATAAAAATTATTATTGAAAAAAAAAAATAATTTTTCACATGAAAATTTGGCAACCGTACTGCAGCCCCCCCCCCCAAAAAAAAAAAAACATGACCACCACTGTATTAATTAAGCCTTAAACACGTATGGCATTGAACAGTAAATAATCTCCACTGTGGTGCCTCCCTTGACTTCACATACATATTGAAGCATGAAAGTACACAGAATGTAGTGTTTGATTAGACCGTCTACAGCGGTTTCATTTTTCTAATTCCTTTTTCCATGTCAGGTCCGTTTTTCATTTGTTAGTTATTCATAATGTAGTGGCTGTAGTTAAAAAATAAGGACAGAGATTTCATTTGCACACTTCATACCCTTCTGTAAAATGATTTGAACTGCCTCTGTTACAGCTGAAGTTGAATTATTACTTTGATTTTTATAGTACAACACAGTGATGCCCAGAAATGGGCTTAGATTTCTGCTCTCCTTTTTTTGGCATTAATATTGAGTTATGTGATGACAGGAAAGAATAATTGGAAGGACATACTCTGTTAGAGAAGGAATGGTGAAATGGTCACTCACAGTAAAGCTATACGTGTTATTCTTGGTGTTAGAATGACAGGTTTCCATGTTCCCTGCAAAGTAACTTATGAGAAATACAAGAATTGTGTTTGCCAAGATTTTCATTACAGGTACAATGAGATTGCTTGGGTGAAGGGTTAATTTTGGTGCATGTACATGCCAGTTAATGTTACTGAAGGGTCATTTTGATGAAATATTTCATTATGGCACTTGTGCTGGCATAATTTTATTTAACAGTTCACCTGGGGAATGCTTCATTTTGGTGGTTGCACATATTAGCAGATGTGATTGTGCATACCACAATCTTTTACTGAAGGTGGTGTTTGGGTGAATGTCTCGTGGTGCTGCATGTGTATGTATACCTGAACATACTAATTAGGATGCTGCTTGGGGAAATACTTCATTGTGCATCAGGGAAGTGCTTGTGCATACATGGTCAGACTGCTGAACTGAACACTGGGCAACATAGTCTGTCATTCCGGTACTGGTCCATACACAAGGGGGGCCAATTTTCTTTACTGTGATACGACATATGAAATTTTGCTTTTTTACTTCTGTGTTTTATTTTAACTAGAGGGATGATTAGGCGAGATAACATGAACTGCTTCTTTTTGGACAAATTCTTAGATGGAAGACCCAGATAATTTTGACATTTCTGCTTGTAATTCTCTTTCTGATTATACTCAGTAGTTGCTGAGTGAGATAAAGGTTAGTACTTGCTGACTACTACCAGCATGGAGCTACCATTTATTTAGGCATTTCTACTGGCTTTGTCAGTCATGTGTGGACATTAGGTGGGAGGAAGGGCTCAGAAATATCTAAGTGTTATACTATTTTTACTGAATGACTCTGGTCTTCTCCTAACAGAGGATATTGACTTATATGGTAATATAATGAATGCCTACTCAACAGGTTATGTGCAGCAATTATCACGTGTCTGACCATGCATAAGTTTGAAGTACTGAAATGCAGCTCATTACCACATTAACAATAAGTGCAGTTACAATATAGCACAGAGTCATTATCACTTTTCAGGTAAAACTATCAGCAGCTGTCACATAAGTAGAGGTCGTTATCACACTGATGAATGCACAAAGTTTTTGTCTACATGGAGTCATTTCGAGCCATCCCCCCCACAAGTTTCTTTCTGTCATTTTTACAATTTGGTTGATACAGAATAAAGTCCCTATTGTGTTTATATGCTTCATATTTTTGTGAACTACTGCACTTGAACATCATGTGGCCATGGTGGTGCCGCGGTAGCATTGTCGCCATACAGCAAGAGGTTCTCCCATTTGATTCTCGGCTGGAGCGCCTTCTGTGTGGAGTCTGCATGTCCTCCCCACGGTTGAGTGGCGTTCGAAAGACATGCGTGAATGGGCGTGCCTTTGTTGAAGGTTGGGTGTCAGGCTGGCACCTCAGCACCGTAAAAATCGACTGCCAATCATTAGCGGACCGGAGTTCCGCTGTGGCGACCCCTAACCCGGAAAAGCCAAAAGAAAACAACAACTGCACTTGAACATCATACAGTATTTTCTTGTATCACACAGTCACTATATAGTTTTCTGGTGTGTTCTCCTACCTCTGATATGCTGGGTGAACCTCCTGTTACCTGGGGCATTGAACTTACAGTACTTATTAGTTGCGCCTGATGAGTGAAGGAGCCTATAGGTAGGTGCAGGACATGGCACCAGCAATCTTCTGGTGTGTAGAGCTGCTCAGAATCCCTAGGCAAGTGAATGTGCAGTAATGTCGTGACATCCTGCCACATCCCCCTGTAAAGCAGGCCACATTAGGCTCCTGGTCACCATTAAAAGTTGCACAGGTAGGACTTTTCCCTGAACCCCTCCAGCTGCTTCATTGCATTCTCCACCCTTACGAACCATGAGCATTTTCCTGAACTTCGGTCAGCAGTGGCCCAGTTGGACAGTCTGACTTTGTACTTTCTGGCCCAACATATTGAACATACTTTTTACCAGGTCTGACATAGTCTACATGTAGTAGTGGCAAAGTTAAATAAGGAGGAAAAGGGAGGAGGGCTTCACCTTGCACAATCACAGCTATCCCCTTTCATAAAATATTTGCAAAAGATAACTTTAACTTAGACAGCTCAGTTATTTTTCAAAGATAAGGAGGAAGAGTGTCACAGGGAACTAGCCCCAAAGAAGAAAAAGTTTGACCTGTTAGTTATTGTGTTTGTTAGGGCACAATGAAGCGCAACAGAGTATCTCATATGTTCCATCTGTGTTGTCGATTTTTTTTCATTCTTCCTCATCTACATATATCATGCCTCCTGAAGCTAAATGACTACTTTGAGGCAGTCACCAAAGCTGTAGATGAGGTAATGTGGTTCACACAGCCTATCTTGACCTCGTCAAGGGTTTTGACACCATCTCCCATTCTGCAATTATAGCTAAACTCACTAAACTAGGTATAAATCCCTACATCACAAGATGGGTTGCCAACTAGCTCACTGACAGAACCCACGCTGTAAAAGTTGCAGACTCCAAATCTTGACTTCAAACCAGTGACAAGTAGAGTACCACAGGGTTCAGCCCTCGGACCGCTCCTGTTTGGTATATACTTCTCTGAAGTACAGGCTAACACAGAAGGCCTTTGGCTAACAAAGTTCACACATAACTGCAAACTAGGAGCCATAGTAGAGTTCCCAAATGATGTGGACATCCTAAAGAAGGGCCTCACCAAGACAGATGCTTGGTGTCAGAGCCATGGCCTCAAGCTGAATTCCAAAAAGTGCATTGTCATTCCCTTTGGTAAAAACTCTGTACCCATGAACTACAACATAGGCGGCAGTCTACTTTATGACGAATGTGTGATAACAGACCTGGGGACCCAGGTGGACAGTAGTCTCTCATTTGATAATCACATTGCCACAGTAGTCAGGAAATCATTCTACATGGCACACCTCATCACAAAAGGGTTCTCATCCAGGAAAAATAAGGCAATTGTTCCCCTCTACTCGACACTCATTAGACCCATTATAGAGTACAATGTCCCTTTTGGAATGTACCTCACAAGACATCTGTAGCAGCTGGAAAGGTCACAGAAGTACCTCACAAACTCCAGCTTTACTACATAGCATATCGCCTACTCTGAGGTGATCTCTGCCTAACATATAAAGCTATGTCAGATCCAGAGCTGTTGGACATGCTACAGCTAAAGAAATCCCAATCCCTCCGAGCTACATACTCTAGGGACCTAAACCTTGTCACCACAATAAACAAAACATGCTGGAGGGATACATTCCTGTCCCAGAAACTTCCCATACTCTGGAACAAGCTACCTATCTTTGTCAAGCAAAGTTCCTCATTAGCACTCTCCAAGAAAAATCTTGATGAGTGGATGGGAAATAGGAAATAACACCTGAGGGATCACTTCTGTGGCTCTGATAGACATGGGCACAGGAAAATAACTTTCTTGGGTGGCGTAAGCCAGGGAACCTTCTTGGCTAGGCTTATTTAGGCCCTTGGGCTGATAGCCTAGTACCTACCTATGAACTTAGGTTATGGAAATTATGATTTTTTTTCATATTTTGGTAAATAACTTTGCAAGAGAACATGTCAGTGTGCCAAGTAATACCTCATTTTGAAGATAGTATTACACCTTACAACATGGTAAAAGAACGGTGTTTGTATGCTGTACACATATACAGATATCACAGTTTTAGTCTTGTAGGATTATGAAAATTATACATTTCCAATACTTCTCATTATTATGCCCATATCTTTGCAAGGGAGCATGGTGATTACACAAATGATATATCATTTTGAAGCTGACATTGAGCCACACAACCTGTACACTAATATGTAGGCTGTCTGTTACAGGTAATGAGATATTTATGCTTTATCAATTATGAGAAATTTAATATTAACCATATTTCTGTGAATATCTCCATAAAGGTAACATAGTAATGTTTATGGTATCATTTTAAAGCTAACATTCATACAAACAAATTAAATACAAATTATATGAGTCAACATGGTACACTGATCAAGATATTGTGCTTTGTCTTTCCAAAAAAGGTAACAAATATGCACAATACCAGCATTCCTTGGCAAATATTTAATAAAGACTTGGATACACACTATCAACATTTACACTGTTGGAAAGGTCAGTGTCTGCTGAACAACTTTAACTATAAGAGCTACACTAAAAATGTAAATGCAAAAGAGTTATGAACATTTGTTTTCTGTATGGTATTACAAATGGATTATATGAAAATGACCTCAGGCTCCACTGTTGTTCCTATGGTATACAGCATCTAAACATCCAGATCTTAAAATCATCAGCTCCACAAATAGGCATAGAAGAAATAATATATACCAACTTCAAAATAAACCAAAACAAAACCATCAACATAATTGGATGCTACTTCCCACCTGGCCAAAACATCCCTCCATTAGAAAACCTCCTCAGCTGGTCTACCCACCATCTCCTCCAAGAAACTATCATTTTAGGTGATTTCAATATTGACTGGCAATCCTGTTCTGGCAACCATCCAACCCATCATGCAGTCACCAACCAGGATGAATAAAAACTCCTATGGTGGAAGTAAGCAGGCAGCGTTTTCTGAGCTGCTCCGGAGTGAATGAGTGAATCCATTGGTTCTCTAAATAAATAGCGAGAGAGGAGATCCTGCTTCTAAGGGTCTAGGTATAAAGGACTGGAACATGCTACAGGATTTGTGGTCGTGGTTAGGGCATAAACAAAAGAGACACTGTGAATGGCTGTCCTTATTTGGAATTTGTCTTCCACATTGGCACTTGCCCTTCTTAGATAACATAACCAAAACTGTAGTAAGAAAATATTCCCCAATGGGTTACTTTATCTGGTAAAAGACTGAAATCGCAAAAGCTGAAACAATCAAACAGATGGTCAGAATGGCACTCTGACTGGTGGCAGAAAAGTTCTGAGGATGGGATGTGCATACGTCACTTTTATGGCCTACATCCAACAGCAGCCTGTATGCGATGCCCCATGTACCCTACAGTAGTATAAGACTTTTGTATACTGGATGAAGCTGGGTTGCCTTAAGGTGGGAAATCCCTCAGGTTAAGAATACTGCAACAAGTGAATGCAAGGACATGTATCCTTTACAGCAATAACAGTCAGTGCATTCACAGTCTTTCCAAATCCAAAGTTGAATTTTTGTTAAACTTTGATAAAAAAAATGATCAAATCTTGTAAACTATACAACCTAGACAAATTATTAGAGCACTTTTGGTAAAGTACAGTTTTGTACCTACAATAAATGTAGATGTCCGATAGATATGCAACTGCAGTCATAACATGTGGGTTGTCCTGCCTCAGGCAGCCCTCGGTCGGCCGGATTCCAAAGTCTGGGTCCGACGTCGGCTGATGTCGCATTTCTCTCCGACGTCAGAGCGGCTGGAGTACATAAGCATCAGCCGACGCCATTTTCTTCAGTGTTTCTTGCCCCAGATGCCAGGTGCCCTCCAAGGAAGGCTGTAATCAAATTGGAAGACAAAAACAGGATTCCAGACAAATAAATGAGCAATAAAACAAATACACCATAACAGATATCCCCAGCTAAGAGAAACAGGGATAGGAGTGGACCCTAGGCATAGAGGGGTATGGAGGGAGGGAAAATCAGACTGCAGTTGCATATCTATCGGACATCTACATTTATGGTAGGTACAAAACTGTACTATGTCCTTCAAGAATGCAACTGCAGTCATAACATGTGGGTAGAATACCACAGCTTAGCTGGGGAGGAGGAATGCTCTAGGCAAAAGATGGTGTGGCAATCAAACCCTGCAGGACTGCCGAAGCAAAGCCTGCTCTGGATCTGGAGTATAGGGGGAGATTGTAGTGTTTGGAGAATGTATGCACGGAGCTCCATGTAGCAGCTTCTAGAATGTCCTTAGTAGGCACCCCTCTTAAGAATGCTGTAGAGGTGGCTGTAGCTCTGGTGGAATGTGGTCTGACATTGGCTGGAACAGTCTTTCCATGAAAGGAATAACAGAATCTGATGCAATGTCCAATCCATTTTGAAATAGTCTGTTTTGAAATTGTTTTTCCTTGGACTGCAGGGGCGTAAGCTACAAAAAGTTGTTCAGACTTCCTACTGGCCTTGGTTCTGTCCAGGTAGTATCGAGTTGTCTGTGAATGTCCAAGGTATGTAACAGTCTTTCCCCCTTATTCTCAGTATTGGGGAAGAAAGCAGGCAGATGAATAGCTTGATTCAAAGAAACCCTAGATACCACCTTTGGCATAAAGGTAGGGTTGGTCCTTAATGAAACCCTGTCTCTGTGAAAAATTATGAACGGTGGTATTGCCATTAGGGCCTGTAGTTCTGAAACCCTTCTTGCTGAGGTTATTGCCAACAGGAAAGCTGTCTTCCATGAGAGAAATTGCAAGTCAACTGAAGCTGCTGGCTCAAATGGAGGTAGAGTCAGTTTTTCTAGAACAAAATTGAGGTCCCAGACTGGCACTGGGGCCATTCTTGGTGGCTTAATGTTCTTGATTCCCCTGAGGAATTACCTTAGCAAAGGGTGAGAAAAGACAGGAGGCTCAGTGTTATATCTAGCTGAAATAGCTGATGCATGTATCTTTATGGAAGAATATGAGAGGCCGTTCTTTAGCATATCTGCCAAATATTCCAAGATGAGTGGGATGTTCAACAATGATGCATCATGTCCCTTGCTGGTATTCCAAATGCTGAATCTCTTCCATTTTGCTAGGTAAACCTTTCTGGTGGATGGCCTTTGACCCTCTGTTAGTATCTGCTGAACTTCCTTGGAGAGAGATAGGTTGAGGTTATTTATGGGATCTCCCAGGCTGTTAGCTGCAGTGTCTGAAGGTTTGGATGCACTGTTTTGAAATTGTGTTGAGTCAAAAGTAGAGGCCATTGGGGAAGGGCCCACTTACTGGTGTGACATATGCTCCGCAGCAGTGGATACCAGTGTTGTCTTGGCCAGTCCGGAGCTATTATGATTCCCTTGGGTCTCTCTGCTTTGATCTTTAGTAATACTGAGGTCATCAGTGGCAGAGGTGGGAATGCATAGATTGTTAGGAAGTTCCAGTTGAATGAGAGAGCATCTATTTTCCAAGCTTGTGGATGGTAAGTCCTTGTGCAGAATTTTTGTAGATGATGGTTGAGGTGAGAGGCAAATAGGTCTACTTCTGGCCTGCCCCATGTCGAAGTGACTTGTGTGAAGATCTTCGGATGTAACCTCCACTCGTGTGGATCTGTGAAATTCCTGCTTAGGCTGTCCGCCAACACATTGTCTTTGCCTGGAACAAACTGGGATTGTAACTGGATGTTTAGGCTCAGTGATTTTTCCCAAAGATGCATTGTCAGTCTGCAAACGGGGTAAGAGTGGGTGCCCCCTTGCTTGTTTATATACCACATCACAGTGGTGTTGTCTGTCCGTATCAGTAAATGGCCTTGCTGAAGTTGGTGTTGAAAGGCCTCGATGGCATGCATTACTGCCAGCATTTCCTTTTGGTTTATATGCAGATGTGTTTCCTTTGGAGACCATTGTCCTTGTATACACCTGCCTTCCATGTGCGCCCCCCATCCAAGGTCTGAGGCATCTGTGGTCATGGTCTGTGTTATCTGTGGTTTTGAATGACATACCTGTGTTTGCCTGGCTCACGAGGCCCACCATAGGAATTCCTTTTGTAGGCATGGAATGAGCGGTATGGTTGTCTCAAGTTGTTGCTGTGCTGAGACCAAATGCTTTTAGGTACCATTGAAGCTTTCTCATGTGTAGTCTTGCTAATGGAACCAGGAGAATGCAGGATGCCATGTAACCCAGGGCCTGTAGGAATCTCCTTGCAGTCATCTGGGTAAGTTTTGCTAAACCTTTGAAGTAATGAGTTAGCTTCTCTTGCTTGTCTTCTGTCAGGTAAGCCATTTGAGAGGCTGTGTCTAATTTTGCCCCTAAGAAGATTATTTGCTGGGATGGCTGCAGTCTTGACTTTTGGAAGTTGACTGTGTATCCCAGAGCTTGAAATAATCGTATGACATAGTCCAAGTTTTTGTCAATATCAATTTGTCGTCCGCTTGTATGAGGCAGTCGTCCAGGTACGGGTAAATTTGTATCCCCTGGAGCCTGCAATGAGCAATTACTGAAGCCAGGCATTTTGTGAATACTCTGGGCGCAGTAGATGAGCCAAATGGCAATGCTGAGAATTGATAATGCTCTGGCCCTGCAAGAAATCTGAGGTATCTTCTGCAGCTGTGTTTGATAGGGACATGCAGGTATGCCTCCTTGAGGTCCAGAGTAATCAGCCAAGACCCCTTGCCCAGCATGGGAAGGAGTTGCTGTAGAGTCAGCATTTTGAACTTTGGTACTATGAGAAAGGTGTTTAATGTGGACAAATCCAGTATTGGTCTCCATTGAGATTCCTTTCTTGGAACAAGGAACAGTCTTGAATAAAACCCCTGGCCTTGTTCTTGTTGTGGAACTCTTTCTATTGCTTTCATCCGAGTCAGCAGAGAGATTTGCTTGATAGCCTCTGCCCTCTGGTTTTGTGGTAGGTTTGGCATGCCTTGTTTTCTTGGCAAGGTATGAAAATGGAACCTGTAACCTCAGTCTATAATGTCCAAAATCCATTTGTCCTTTGTCAGTCTGTGCCAATTTTCTGCAAACAGAGATAATTTCCCGCCCAAGGGAGCTTCTATTTGTTCCTGGTAGGTGGAAGTAGAGGAAAGTCATTGAGATTGTGGCTGTGGGGCAGGTGAAACCCCTGCGTCACTTCTTTGGTTTCCTGGCTGCCATTGTCGTCCCCTGTAAGGACCTCTGTATTGTCCTCTTCCTCGGCCACGTCTGTTTTTACCCCTTTGAAACTTTTCTGGATTAGGAAAGGACCAGTTTTTTGAAGGCCAATTCCTACTGAATCTGGGGGGTTGAACCTGGAGGAAATCTTTCACCGTCTGAACTGATTTTGCTTTTTCCTCGATGGACTTTAACACATCCTTAGCATTAGCACCAAAAAGCTTGTTCTTTTCCAAAGGTGCATCCAGAAGTTTTGCCTTTACATGATCTGGTAGAGGTTGATCTTTTAACCATGCATGTCTATGAATGACTGCCCCTGTCATAGCTGCCCTACATGAAGCTTCCAGTGCATCATATCCACACTGCAGGAAGTGATTGCTTACTTGCTGAGAGTTATGTACAGCTTCCTGCAAAGCCTTCCTGTCTAAAGGATCAGGAGTGGCCAATGTTTTCTGTAAATCTTCTAACAGGAAATCCTGATATTGTAACATACGAAAAAGGCAATTCAAAGCTCTCATATATAAGGTAGTGGATGTGAAAACCTTTTTGCCCCATCTCTCTAATGACCTAGCTTCCCTGTTGGAGGGCAATGGATTTTTAGAGGTGGAAGCTGAAACTCCTTTAGGCCCCTGTGAAATAGTTTCCAAATCAGCAGTATGGGGCCTGAATAAATGGGAATGTGTTTCTGGGACCCTGTAATACCTGTCTGACTTGGCTGGAGCAGGAGGAAGAGAGTCAGGAATAACACTAGAGTCAGAATATAAATCATCCAAAACATCAAGTACAGGAGGAATAGCTAAGGGCCTGTGCTGGGGCTTCTTAAGGAAAGTCCGAAGGCATTTTCTGGAATCAGAATATTCCTGGCCTTGCCACTTGAAATGTTCCCTCATGGTATGCAGAACTTCCCCAAAAGAAATATCCTCAGGAGGGGAGGCCGAGGGTATGGAATCCTCTGCATCCGAGTCCTCATAGGTCTGGAAGAGCTCTTCCTGGCCATCAGAGTGGACAGAGTCCTCAGAATCTTCATCTGACGGAATAGGGTCAGAGGGTTCAACCCGGGGCCTTTTATCAGAAGGAGGCTGGGATCCTCTCTCAGGATGGGCCTGTGAACCTCTAATCATAGAAATTAAGTCAGCAGCCATAGTCATAATTTGTGTCTCTGGAGTAGGCTGAGGTAAGGTTTTAGTAGTAAGATGCTTAGTTTTGCTGGCTGCCTTAGCCCTAGTGTAGGCCTTAATAGACATGGCCATAGGAGGCCTGGCAGCTCCACGTGCAGGAGTGACCTTGTCTACAGCAATGGTCTCGGGCATTTCCTCGGTTTCGGTATCCGGAGGAAAATCAATAACTGGCGTTGGAGTGATATCCGGAATCGGAGTTGTCGGTAATGCGGTGTCTTCGGTTCGGAGCAGTGGAGAGACCATCTCAGAGGGAACCGGAGCACTCGCGGTAGGTTTGGGCGTGGAGTCGGTGGTAGACGCGGGCTGAGGATGTCGGTCCCGGTCTTTTCATTTTTTGGGAGTTTGCGATGTCGGAAGTTCCGACGGCATTGTGTAAGCAAATGTTTTGCCAAAAAAATCTTCAGCGAACTCCGCCCGGCATCTGAGAGTGCACTTGTTGAAGAGAGCACAGGCTACACAGGCCGAGACGTCGTGGTCTGGGCCAAGGCAAGGAAGACAGTAAGAGTGGAAATCCTTATGAGGTATTTGTTTACCACAAGAAAGACAATTGTTAACTTTTTCAGTAATGTCTGACATCGGCTGAGGCAAGAAAAGGTCCCCAACGGGGTACTTAGCTTTTTGATGCCTTCGGAATCGAAGAATACAGGAGCTGACCGACCGGCACTTGCGAACTGCTTCTGCTTCGGGCACCGCGCGGCAAGAAAGACTGAAGAAAATGGCATCGGCTGATGCTTATGTACTCCAGCCACTCTGACGTCGGAGAGAAATGCGATATCAGCCGACGCTGGACCCAGACTTTGGAATCCGGCCGACCGAGGGCTGCCTGAGGCAGGACAACCCACATGTTATGACTGCAGTTGCATTCTTGAAGGACATCCAGACAAACTTTTATATGGCAGCAAGAAATTCCTCTCTGGATGCATGTTTATTGAGATATTTACAGAAATATGAAAACATGTTTGATTGTATAATTAGCAATATAAATACCATTGAATCTCTCTCAAGATGTGCAACCCACAGTGCAAAAATCAGTGACACTTTTCTTCAACAATTTCCCAACTTTCATGTGATGCCATGCAACTTAGTATGTCACTTGTTTTTTGAAGTACAAAGTACATATAGAAATATTGCTTATTATCACAATTACTATTAAAAAACTTGCAGCATCTCCAGTACACTGTCATATAAATGGACAGTGAGCATGAATTTTCCTGTCTCCCACCTCAGCATTTCACACCATATCCCTCAATAACATGTAGGATTCTCAGTTATATTACAAGTGGCAAATGTGATTAATTTCTCTATTGTGGGACATCCTACATTAACAATTAGTGTAATTTTGTTAATTATTCTTTATCCTTTCTAATACTGCCTATTATTAGCTGGTAAGTAACTTAAAGAAGTCATACTGAAAAAGGTCTGAGTGCCATAAGGAGCTATTGGTGTTAAATGGACAAATACATAAAAAGGTGCTATAGGCTTGAATGAGTTAATTTTATCCAGATTCAGTTTTAGGTTGGTAGCTTTAGAAGACTGACATTGCCTAAAAAAGGTACTATGGGGTTGGACATGGATTTAGCCAATACAAGAAAGCCTTGGGGGTACAGATGCAGGCGATGCCTGGCAAAGCACTTAGCACCATCTACTACCTCCTCCCAGGCTGGTATATAGTGTATCCCATTTGAATGACACCAGAGACTAATCCAATTGTTGAAAACAGTACTCTCTTGTTCATATCTCATTGAGCTCAGTGTCTCTCCAGTAAGTGTTTTACAACTGTAAATGCCTATTTATGTTGAATTGTGTTAGACATTTTACAACTGTATATGTTTATGTTGAATTGTGTTAGACATCTAATATGACTTATGCTTTATTATTGGAAGTTACTATGGCATGCTAGCATTTTGTCTGCACCAAGTTGTTTTACTATAACAGTATGCTCTATTTGCATAGCTGCACCTTGTTCACTAATGTTATTCATGTAATTGTGTTGTGTGTAGACAGCTCATACTGGTATCTAATTATATCTATATAATTGTGCTGTTACTGGTAGATAGAATCACATTATAAAACCATGACAGAGTTGCTGCTTGCTATATTTTTATCTGTGACTGCATAACTGTCTGAGGTTTCTTCTAACAGATGTTTTTCCAATTGGCTCAGTATCTGCATATACTAGTAGTTGGTTCAAGACATATTTTCCTGCATACAGTAGCTATTTGCTCAGCTTGTTTTTTGTAATCTTTATAATATATCTTTACCATCTCAAAAGTGCTTACTCCTCTGTGTACTCTTCTTTTCAAGACCTAACACCACTTGTAAGTATTCAACTGCACCTTTATCATTCTTATAAGAAAAGCGCAGTCCGGGTCTGAACTGTCTGCAAACAGCTAAAGTTAACTTTGAGTATGTGTCTACCTGTTTGAGCCAATATTCATTTTCCCCTGGAGAGCACTCTGCTTTGGCGTGTAAACAACCCACCACACACACACACACACACACACACACACACACACACACACACACACACACACACACACACACACACACACACACACATCTTCCACTTTCTCTCTTATTCCCTTCTGTTAGCAAATAGTATCCATAACTGATCAATACTGTGTGTTTAATTTAAACTGAGACCACAGTAGCCTACCGATACAAGGTTATCCTGTTTTTCCACCTGAGAAATGGTTAAGAAATGACTTACAGTTTCAGGGCAGTCCTTGGTCAATTGTGATTGCTTCTTAAACACAAAATTGTCTTTGCTTTGGCTCATTAGCAGCAGTACAAAGAACTTCCTGCTCACACCCTTGTTCTCCCCTCCCCTTCCCTGTTTATTACCTTAAGACAATCCCAAAGTTAATAAATATTACCTGTGGCAGGCACCATTTTTAAAACTACAACCACCCTTGTCACTATCATATGTTCATTTATCAGTTAACTCTGTTACCTGATTGTTTCCAGCCCACTCATAAGAGCAACTAACAGGGTCTCTACCCGCTTTACTCCCCACTCTGCCCCCTATTACCTCCCGCCCCCAGTGGTCCCACCTTTATTACACTCACAAACTCCTCCCATCTTTCCAATAGCCAACCACAGTGCTAACCCAACACTACCTCCTCCATCTTCCCACTATCACACCTCCTCAACTAACATGTACAAGCATACCTTACCTATGCTCACTGCATGCACTCCCCTTGCATATCTTACATCCTACCAAAGCTCCGTCATTCCCCCACTCAACCACTACCACTGTACTACTACTCACACCACCACTCGTCTCACCCTCACTCAGCTCCCCTCCCACCAACTCAAGAGCCATCCCTATGTACCCCCCCACATATTCTACAAACTATATTACTCAAACATAAAGCATCCCTACAACTTAACATAGTAACCCTCCCACCATACCTATTACCCACAGAGCACAATCATAAAGTTTCCCTTATAAACAAACACATTCAAAAAATGAGAAAACTAATAACCTCATGCATATCAAAACTAGCCGTAAGTGGAGACATCCACCCCAACCCTGGCCCTACCATCTCCAACCCCAGTCCTCATAATCAGACTAGAAACCACAACTTCTCCCATATTACAGCCAATAGAAAGCCAAGTGACTTGCTTATACTAAGCCTAAATATTAGAAGTATATCCAACAAAGTCCATGAACGCCATGCCACCATAGACTTGTACTCCCCAGATATAGTCAACCTGACAGAAACCTGGCTAAAACCTCACATTATCAGTGAGCAAATACTCCCTGCAGGTTACGGCATACTAAGAGTAGACCGGCTAAACAAGAAAGGAGATGGTGTAGCTATAATATTTAAACAGCATCTAAACATCCAGATCTTAAAATCATCAGCTCCACAAATAGGCATAGAAGAAATAATATATACCAACTTCAAAATAAACCAAAACAAAACCATCAACATAATTGGATGCTACTTCCCACCTGGCCAAAACATCCCTCCATTAGAAAACCTCCTCAGCTGATCTACCCACCATCTCCTCCAAGAAACTATCATTTTAGGTGATTTCAATATTGACTGGCAATCCTGTTCTGGCAACCATCCAACCCATCATGTAAACCTTCATGGCTTCACCTAACTAGTCCAGTCACCAACCAGGATGAATAAAAACTCCAGCAAGCACACTACCCTGGACTGGATACTAGTCATTAAGAGCCCCCAGTCATATATAACAGGCTGCTTATCAGATAGCCTCAGTGATCACTCCCCAACATTCCTACTCAAAAAATATCTATACCAAGCTAAACCTGTCATCTACTGTCAAATACGTAAAAAACTAAACTTTAACCCACTCACATTCATCTCATCCCTCAAAGAATGCAAATGGCATCCTCTAAAGTACCTCAGTCTTGATGACGCAGTTGAATTTTTTAATACTACCTTCCTGAGCATCCTTAATTACCATGCCCCAATAAGACTTTCCAGAACCAAAGCACAACCCTCCCCATGGCTAAAGAAAACCACTAAGTCAGAAGTGAAAAACAGGGATAAAGCCTGGGAGCACTGGCGCAAAACCAAAACCCCCTCAACTAGACAAAAATTCCTAGAACTACACAATAGAGTCAAAAAGCTAATAAAAAAGGACAACTTCTAATACTACCAGTCTGCCCTAGACTCCTCCCAACACAGCCCCAAACAATTCTGGTCCTCCATAAACTCCATCCTCCACCCAGGTAAAGTCAGTACCCCTCCTCCTAAAATCCCTCACTCCTCAGAAAATATTGCTACCTCATTCAACACACTTCACACAAACCATACTATCACTAGCTAAACAACACAACTACCCTCCCCTCCAACCTACACCTTCAACTAGTAATCTCCCCACTGCCTTCTCTTTTTCTCCTGTACCTACCTCCAACATAAAAAAACTCTTATTTAAACTTAAGCCCACCAAATTAGCAGCAGACAACCTCCCAAGTGAATACCTACAAATCGCAGCTGATGCTCTGGCCTACCCAGTATCTATCTTGATTAACCGATCTCTTTCAGAAAGTTACATTCCCACACTGTGGAAAGTATCACATATAATTGCCCTCCACAAAGGCGGACCCTCCACAGAACTAACCAATTACCGCCCCATAGCTATTCTCTCTCCACTCTCCAAAATACTAGAGAGATGCACACACTCTCAGGTCTCAGACTACCTCCTTACTAACAACCTCCTTTCCAATACTCAGCATGGTTTCCGACCAAACCATAGCACCACCACTGCCTTACTCTCCTTTACTAACACTATCCTTCAGCATAAAAACAATGGTTATCTCTCCTCTGCTACTTTCCTAGACCTATCTAAAGCATTTGACATGGTCCCACACAAACAACTTATCTCTGTCCTCAGTAACCTATCCTTCTCTCAATCAGTCACCAACTGGTTTCAGAGTTACCTGTCTGACCGCCAGCAATCCATTGTTGCTTTCACCAATAATCTAACCTCTGCCACCAAACATGGCACACTCACACAATACGCAGATGACTCAACCATCATCTGCTCAGCCCAGTCCCTACCCAAACTGCAAACTGTCACACAGGAAGTCTTTTCCTCTGCTGAAACTTAGTTATCCGATGCCCAATTAATACTCAACCCAAACAAAACTTAACTACTCATCTTCCAACCGACCAAACATACTCAAAACAACTCTCACTTTAACATCACAGCAAAAGACAACACCACTATATACCCAACTGAATACACCAAATTGCTAGGAGTGGAAATAGACAATGAACTAAAATTTGACATTCACATATCCATGACCATAAAGAAAGTCCACAAAAAACTAGGAGCGTTATACAGAAATAAGCAACTTCTCACCAAAGCAGCAAAGATTTCAGTAGCAAATTCCCTCCTTATCTCCACCTTACTTTATGCCTCTCCAATATATACCAACCTAAGGTAATGCGATCTAAACAAGCTAGAGACCTGCTACAACAAAATCGCCAAATTTGCCACAGGGGCATCCTACCGTAGTCACCACTGTCTCTCACTTGAACTGGGCTGGCTTGAACTCCCTCACCTCCTTCAATGGTATCAACTCTCACTCGCCCACAAACTAGTAAACCATCCACTAAATGTCCCATCCCTCCAGAATCTACTCCAACCCTATCGCACCACCAGACCACTAAGATCCAGTAACAAAAATCACTTGAAGATCACTAAAGCCAATAACTCTGCTGGTGAAGCACTATTCTCTTGCACCATAGCCAAATTATGGAACTCCCTCCCACCCACAATTACCTCCGTACCATCATGCACCCACTTCAAAACTTTACTAAATGCACACCTAAAAACATGCTGGCTATGCCCTTGCAACTCTCACTCTAAAATCACCCACCCCATCCAACCACAACCTTTCTTTCCACTCCACTAACTACCTTGATTATAGCAAGCTCAGATGCTCATAAGCCTAGTGCTTATTATACAGCAGGAACTTCTTATTGTAACATTTGTTAATGTCTGTTATGTACTTCACAGATAAAGATTCTAGTTGTCTACTGATGTACTATGTTCTTCATCTGTAAATATGTTGTAAGTAATTGCTATGTTATATTGTTAATTGCTATGTAATCCAGTGTAACTACTGTCTGTTTATTTTAATTGGGAGCTTTTCTCCCCGGGCCTCCGCTGAAAATGGACCTACGTCCAGTCGGACACTCCTGGTCAACAAATGTAAATAAATAAATAAATAAATAAATATTGTGGCATAATTTTTAGTGATGGCAGAATGTTGCACAAGACTAGGGAGGTACATCTCAAGTCATTTACTCCCACATGTACAATGACTTTCACAAGTGTACTTATGATGCAAGGAACTGAGTGTTTGTGTAATGTTCTGACCCCTGGTGCCTGACAGGCAAATGATCATGACCCTCTCCTTCCATAGCCCCGTGCGTGGTCACCGGTATGTCACACTCAGGAATCACCCATGACTAGGATACTGGATTGTGCGGAGGTTTTCCTTATGGGCTTTTAAACGGAGTCAGTGTGACTGTTAGATGTGTGTTTCATGATGGCTGCTGGCTGTGTTGTGCATCTGTGAGGTTTAGAAGGCCTTTATGGTTTAGGCAGGTTACTTTTAAGAACCGCAGCATATGATGGTCTATGTATCTTGTCTTTGCTCTGTGTACTTTGTTTAGTGTAATGTTTTAAGGTACTGGCAACCTGCCTGTTATTGCGGCTTTGTGCATGAGATTTTTCCCCAATAACATTGTATAAACGCACTTCCCACACATTGTGTCTGCTGGTTTAATTAGCAGGTGGTTGTCAACAAATATGACAATTGTTACATTACCTCAGGATGCCCATTTCAACTACAATGCCTACTGAGATTGTTGGCAAGTGCAAATCCATGATTCCAGGTGTTTACTAATGTGCTTGTAGGAGAAGCGGAACCTATAAGGTTTGGAGCTAATTTACTGCAGGTGCTATCTGTTTAAAACAAACAATTTAAATCTACACACAAGGAGCAATGCACCAATTAGTGCAAATCTCTCTGTGTAAAACAATCTACATAAACAAAGGAACAGCACAGCGTGCCACCTAAGTCAGAGTATCTTAGTGAAACTACTGAATAAAGTACAATAGGAATTAGAAAACAGGATGTATACTGAAAGTTAAGGTTCTAAATGCCTACATCTATATAGTGCAATATGCAATGATGGGCAGTGTTGAGCTAAATCACTATTTGTTACACACACACACAAAAAAATGAGAAACAAAAAGCTCAAAAGTGCACACCAACCAATAGCAAGACACAAGACTTTAGACTCGGTAGCAAGTAATGCCCACAACTAGCCTAGGAACCTTTTTCTGCCACAAGAAGGAACCCGTAACATAATGTAAGCAGAAATTCATTAATTTAGCCACCAACTAGATTAGCCAAGAATAATAAACAGTGGTGATTCACATATTGGCTACTACTTCTCTACTGTTATTGCTGGTCTCATTACAACTACTGTCTGCTAGGAATCGATGTCCATTTGTTCATTCCTAACCCAGGATCAAAACAGTAGCACTAATCCCAAACTGATTCGTAAGGAAAAGGTTGCAGGCTCTTTGGTGATCAGCAGTCTTGTCCCAAATGTTCTATGGGGGTTTAGATTTGTTGCAACTTCCTGCTGGTAGATGCCCTGAATCACATGTACACTAGCTCAGTGCAAGAGAGCTAAGCTGCACAATAGTCCAAAACCTGGCCAGTCAGGGATATCTCATACACACTGCTGAATCACGGTCAGAAATCAAGGTCTACATTTTCCCTTCATTCACCAGGAGCAAAACTGTAGCACTAATCCCAATCTGGCTACTAAGATGTAGTTTTCAGGTTTTCCAGTGATTAGTACTCTCTAGTATGGTTAGGAAATAACACTTCTGTGTTTTAACAGTCTAAGGGGACACAGTTGTTTAAAATCTTAGCATAACAGTAGATGTCTTCTCTTCACTGTTGCAGTATTCTTTATACAAGGGATCTCCTGCTAAGGGTAGCCCAACACAAAGCCTTGGGAATTTAGAAATGTCATACGTTACACACATGCTTTCCATGCAAGGCACAGGACATAAAGGTGACATACAGACATACATACCTCAGAAATGAAAAGCCCCAGGAGGAACAATTATCTCTAAAAACTAGGGGGAACATGTGCATCCAGAAGGAGAAAAAAGAAGAGCATTCCAGGCCAGGAAGGCAGAAGGAATAGAGCAGAGAAAAACTGGGAGGAGGGAGGGACCAAATACTACAACAGTGTTCCAAGTAAGATTTCACACAACTGTACTATGAACTTCCATATCACTGTTGCAGTATTCTTTACATAAAGGAGAGTACAAAAGCTCAGGGGGAAACTTGGGAGGAGGAAGGAACAGAAGATCTCTCTAGAAACCCATGCAAGACAGTGCTGGGAAAGCCAGCTCTTGCTCTAAAAACAACATCCAACTTCTAATGTTTAGTGAAGGTATGGACTGAGGTCCAGGTAGCAGTATCAAGGATGGAAATGGTATTTAGTCTTTTGGAAAAAAAGTACCAGTGGAAGCAACAGCTCTAGAAGAATGACCCTTTACAGATGTAGAAAGACATTTACCATGAAAGCAATAACAAAAGGAAATGGCCTTAGAGATCCAGAAGGATATGGATAGTTTAGAAAATGCAAAATCTAAACATCTGGGGTGAAAGGAAACAAAAAGTTGCTCAGATATGTGAATGGCCTTATTCTTATCCAGATAAAATCTGAGTTGTCTATGCAAGTCCAAGGTGTGGAGAACCTTCTCACTAGCAGGAAAACAGGGAGGGCAAATTAATGGACTGACTAAGAGACAACTCGTTAACCACCTTGAGCATAAAAGAAGGATTAGTACAAAGAGACACCCTGTCCCTATGAAAAAATAAGAAAGGAGGAACAGCCCAGCCATAAGAGTTTCAAGTTCAGATACTCTTTTAGCTGAAGTAAGGGCCAAAAGAAGAGCACTCTCCCAAGTAAAATGTTTTCAAGGAAGCTGAACCTGCAGGCTAAACAGAAGCCTGAATTAATTTTTTAAGCACAAAACTGATGTCCCAGGAAGGTGAAATAGGCTTCCTGCGAGGCCTAATATAAAGGACGCCTTTACAAATTTTTTTTACCTGAAACCTAGAAGCAAGAGAAGGAGTCAAAGTCAGACAATCAAAATAGCTGAATGGTGAGCTTTAACTGAAAAATATGCCAATTCAGTAGAAGCAATTTACACAAATAAGACAAAAAGTACAGTTTTGTACCTACCATAAATGTAGATGTCCGATAGATATGCAACTGCAGTCTTTACATATGGGTTGTCCTGCCTCAGGCAGCCCTTCGGTCGGCCGGATTCCAAAGTCTGGGTCTGGCGTCGGCTGATGTCGCCTCCTCCCTGACGTCAGAGCGGCTGGGGTATAAAGGCATCCGCCGACGCCATCTTCTTCAGTGTTTCTTGCCCCAGATGCCAGGTGCCCTCCAAGGAAGGCTAAATTTTGTGAATGGATAAGCAAAAATTTCAAGACATGCACAACAGTAATAAACAGATACACCATAACAGATATCCCCAGCTAAATAGGAGAGGGGGAAGGACCCTAAGGAACAAACAGAGGGGTAGGAGGGAGGGAAAACCTGACTGCAGTTGCATATCTATCGGACATCTACATTTATGGTAGGTACAAAACTGTACTATGTCCTTCAAGAATGCAACTGCAGTCCTTACATATGGATTGAATACCATAGCCAAGCTGGGGGTGGTAGGATCTAAGCAAGGGACGGTGTAGCTAAAAGACCCTGCAGGACTGCAGAAGCAAAGCCTGCTCGGGATCTGGAGTATAAAGGCAGGTTGTAGTGTTTGGTAAATGTATGCACGGAGCTCCATGTAGCAGCCTCTAGAATGTCCTTTGAAGCCACCCCTTTTAGAAAGACTGTGGAAGTGGCTATAGCTCTGGTTGAGTGTGGTCTTATATTGGCTGGCACACTCTTTCCATGGAAGGAGTAACAAAATCTGATGCAGTGTCCAATCCATTTTGAAATTGTTTGTTTGGAGACTGCCTTTCCTTGCACTCCGGCAGCATAGGCTACAAATAGTTGGTCAGACTTCCTGGTGGTCTTTGTTCTGTCCAAGTAGTAGCGTAATTGTCTGTGTATGTCTAAAGTATGCAGCAGCTTTTTCCCTTTATTTTGAGGTTTGGGAAAGAAGGTAGGCAGGTGAATTGCTTGATTTAGACACACCCTGGATATCACCTTTGGCATGAATGAAGGACTGGTCCTTAGAGAAACTCTGTCCTGATGGAAAATGAGAAAGGGAGGTACTGCCATGAGGGCCTGTATCTCTGAGACTCTTCTTGCTGAGGTAACTGCCAACAGGAAGGCTGATTTCCAGGAGAGGAATTGCATTTCTGAAGTTGCTGCTGGTTCAAAAGGAGGAAGAGTTAATTTTTCCAAGACGTAGTTGAGGTCCCATGCAGGAACTGGTGGTTTTCTGGGAGGTTTGATATTCTTTATCCCTCTTAGGAACTGTCTTAGCAAGGGATGTGAAAACACAGGTGGATCACAGTTGAAGATTGCTGAAGCATGTATTTTAATGGATGAATATGAGAGGCCCTTATCTAACATTTCTGCCAAGTATTCCAATATCTGAGGTATGCTCATCACTGATGCATCCTGTCCCTTTTTGGCATTCCAGATGATGAATCTCTTCCATTTGGCCGCATAGGTTTTTCTGGTGGAAGGTCTGCGTGCTTCCAGCAAGATTTCCTGAACTTTTTCGGAGACGGTGTCATGGGACAAAGTCATGGAACTCTCCAAGCTGCCAGTTGTAATGTTTGCAGGTTTTGATGAACAGTCCTGTAATTGTGTTGTGTTAGGAGCAGAGGCCATTGGGGCAAGGGCCACGGTTTGGAGTGAGTTATGCTCAGTAGCAAGGGATACCAATGCTGCCTCGGCCAGACTGGAGCAATCAGTATTCCTTTTGGTTGCTCTGCTTTGATCTTCAGTAACACCTTGGTCATTAATGGTAGAGGAGGGAATGCATAGATTTTTAGGGCATTCAAGCTGAAGGAGAGGGCATCCGTTCTCCAGGCTAGAGGATGGGGAGTCCTTGAGCAGAACTTGTCCAGGTGGTGATTTAGATGAGAAGCAAAGAGATCTATGTCTCGTCTTCCCCATGCAGTTGTTATTTGTGAGAAAATGTGTGGATGCAGCATCCATTCGTGTGGATCCATGACATTTCTGCTCAACCTGTCCGCCAGTACATTGTCCTTGCCCGGAACAAACTGGGATTGCAAATGGATGTTCAGTTTCAGGGATTTTTCCCAAAGAAACATTGTTAGTTTGCAGAGGGGATACGAGTGAGTGCCTCCTTGTTTGTTTATATACCACATGACAGTGGTGTTGTCTGTCCTTATTAGCAGATGGCCTTGTTGAAGAGATTTTCCAAAGGCTTCTATGGCATGCATCACTGCCAGCATCTCTTTTTGATTTATGTGCAGAGGCATTTCCTTGGGAGTCCATTGGCCTTGAATGCATCTGTCCTCCATGTGCGCCCCCCATCCATGATCTGAGGCGTCTGTTGTAATGGTTTGACTTGCTTGAACTTTGTTGAAGGACATGCCTTGGTTTAACTGGCTTGCTTGAGCCCACCACAAAAATTCCCTTTGCAGGCATGGAATGAGTGGTATTACGTCTTCCAGGTTGTGGCTGTGTTGAGACCATAAGCTTTTTAGATACCATTGTAGCTTCCTCATGTGTAATCTTGCCAGGAGGATCAGAAGGATGCAAGATGCCATGAAACCCAGGGCCTGCAGGATCTTCCTTGCAGTCAGCTGGGTATGTTTTGCTAGGCTTTTGAAGTAATCTGGTAAATGCTGTTGTTTCTCCTCTGTGAGGAAAGCCATTTGTGATTGTGTGTCCAGTTTTGCTCCTAGATAAATAATCTTTTGGGATGGTAATAGCCTTGATTTTTGAATGTTGACTGTGTATCCCAAAGCCTGTAGCAACCGAATGACATAGTCCAAGTTTTTTATCAATATTTGTTTGCTGTCTGCTTGTATGAGGCAGTCGTCCAGGTAAGGGTATATTTGAATCCCCTGGAGTCTGCAATGTGCAACTACTGATGCCAGGCATTTCGTGAATACTCTGGGTGCAGTAGATAATCCAAACGGCAATGCTGAGAATTGATAATGCTCTGTTCCTGCAAGAAATCTGAGGTATCTTCTGCAGCTGTGTCTGATTGGGACATGCAGGTATGCCTCCTTGAGGTCCAGAGTAACCAGCCAAGACCCCTTGCCCAGCATGGGAAGGAGTTGCTGTAACGTCAGCATTTTGAATTTTGGCACAATGAGAAAGGTGTTTAGAATAGACAAGTCCAGTATAGGCCTCCATTGCTTTTCTTTTCTTGGAACAAGGAACAGTCTTGAATAGAATCCCTGGCCTTGTTCCTGTGGAGGTACTTTTTCTATAGCTTTTATTTGTAACAGCTTTGCAACTTGTAAGAGAGTCTCTGCCCTTTGATTTTGTGGCAGGTTTGGCATGCCTTGTCTCGTTGGTAAGGTGTGGAAGTGGAACCTGTAACCTTTGTCTATTATGTCCAGAATCCATTTGTCCTTGGTTAAAATGTGCCAGTTCTTTGAGAATAAGGATAATTTTCCGCCTAGAGGAGCTTCTCTTTGAGCCTTGGTAGGTGGATTGATAATCAAGTCATTGTGATTGTCCCTGTGGTGCAGGCAAACTCCCTGCTCCACTTCTTTGATTTGGTGGTTGCCATTGGTGGCCCCTGTAGGAGCCTCGGTATTGCCCTCTACCTCGAGCACGCCTGTTCTTTCCCCTTTGAAACTTGTCCGAGTCTGGAAAGGACCAATTCTTAGAAGGCCAATTCCTACTGAATCTGGGAGGTTGAACCTGGAGGAAATCCTTGACAGTCTGTACTGATTTTGCCTTTTCTTCAATAGACTTCAGCACATCCTGTGCATTAGCACCAAAAAGCTTCTGTTTTTCCAGAGGTGCATCCAGGAGCTTAACTTTAACATGGTCTGGCAGTGGCTGTTCTTTCAACCAAGCATGTCTACGTATAACGGCCCCTGTCATGGCTGCCCTACATGAAGCTTCCAATGCATCATAACCACACTGTAGAAAATGATTGCTAACCTGCTGAGTGTTATGAACCAAGTCCTGCAATGCCTTTCTATCTATAGGCACAGGAGAGGCTAACTTTTTCTGCAAATCATCCATTAAGAAATCCTGGTACTGAAACATGGAAAAGGCAGTTAAGTGACCTCATGGCAAGGGTGGAAGAGGTATAAACTTTTTTGCCCCATCTCTCCAGGGACCTAGCTTCCCTGTCAGCAGGCAGAGGGTTTTTGGCCGAGGAAGAAGCCACTGCCTTGGGGCCCTGTGAAATAGTCTCTAAATCCACAGAGTGGGCCTTAAAGAGATGCTTATGGGTTTTAGGGACCATGTAATATCTGTCAGGTTTGACAGGAGCAGGAGGCAGAGAATCAGGAGAAGCACTGGAGTCTGAGTATACATCATCAAGGACATCCAACACTGGAGGAATAGCTAAAGGTCTGTGTTGGGGCAGCTTAAGGAAGGTACGTAGCCTTTTCCTGGAGTCAGAGAATTCCTGACCCTGCCACTGAAAATGTTCTCTCATGGAGTGGAGAACTTCACCAAAAGAAATATCCTCGGGAAGGGAGGCAGAGGGAATAGAATCCTCAGCATCCGAATCCTCATAGGCCTGGAAGGATTCTTCCTGGGTATCTGAGTGCTCTGAATCCCCAGAGGCTTCATCTGAGGAGAGGGTGTCTGTCTGCTCAGTTCTAGGCCTTTTATCTGCAGGCGGCTGAGAACCTCTGTCCGGGTGCGGCTGAGAACCTCTGATAAGAGAGATTAAATCTGCAGCAAGAGTCATGATCTGTCTATCAGAAGAGGGACCCTGAGCAGTAGGCTTAGGGTGGGCCTTGGCCTGGCTGGCAGCCTTAGCATGTGCAAAGGCCTTGATGGACATGGATACCGGAGGCCTAGCTGCCCCACGTGCATGGGTAACCTTGTCCACAGGAATGGTGTCGGGTAAATCCAGAGCTTCGGTTTCTGGAGGAAAATCAACAACCGGCACCGGTGTAACCTCGGGGACCGAAGAATGCGTTAAAGCGGTGTCAGCCTGGGGCGGTAGAATTACCGCTTCTGAAAGGACCGAAACACTTAGGCGTAGTATCGGTGGAAGACGCGGGCCGAGGATGTCGGTCCCGGTCCTTGCGTTTTTTGGTAGATTGTGTTGTCGGTTGTTCCGACGGCATGATATAAGCAAAGGATTCACCAAAAAAGTCTTCGGCAAATTCTGCCCGGCGCCTGAGTGTGCACTTATTAAAGCAAGCACAGGCATCACAGGCCGAGACGTCGTAGTCTGGGCCCAGGCAAGGGAGGCAGTAAGAATGGAAGTTCTTATGAGTTATTTGTTTACCACAAGACAAACAATTATTAACTTTTTCAATTTTTTCTGACATCGGCTGAGGCAAGAAAAAATGTTCCCCAACGGGGTACTTAGCTTTTAGATGACTTCGGTAACTGAAACACAGGAGCTGACCAACCGGCACTTGCGAACTGCTTCTGCTTTGGGCACCGCGCTGCAAGAAAGACTGAAGAAGATGGCGTCGGCGGATGCCTTTATACCCCAGCCGCTCTGACGTCGGGAAGGAGGTGACATCAGCCGACGCCGGACCCAGACTTTGGAATCCGGCCGACCGAAGGGCTGCCTGAGGCAGGACAACCCATATGTAAGGACTGCAGTTGCATTCTTGAAGGACATCTAGAGGGATCCCCACTGAAAAGGGATCCTAGTTAAGAGAAAGATACCAGAAAGAAAATCTCTTCCATTTAGCAAATACGATTTCCTGGTAGTGAGTTTCCTGGCCTCCTGCAAAGCCCTAAGAATGTCCTCAGAAAACGAGGTGTCTAAAAGGGATAAAAACCCTATCACCCACAGCATCATTTGAAGAGTGGACAGGTGAGGATGGAAAAGAGACCCACTGTCTAGTGTGAGAAGGCCCACCTTGTGAGATAACTTGTGGTGACTGCCCATGTCCAAATGAAGAAGGGGGGGAAGTACAGTTTTGTACCTACCATAAATGTAGATGTTCGAGTGTTTACCCTGCTGCAGTCATCATACTTGGGTTATCCTGCCATCAGGCGGTCCTGCAGTTGGCCAGAGTTCCAAAGTCTTGGTCCGGCATTGGTTGCTGTCGCTTCTTTCCTGACGTCAGTGTGCCAGAGGCATCCAACGCCATTTTCTTCAGTTTTTCTTGCCCCAGATATCAGGTGTCCCCAATAGGTAGGCAATATATATAGCTATGTAAAAAAATACATATAAAAAATAAAAAAATACCTTCAGGCACAAGCAAATACACCACAGAGGTTGTATAGGATAGAAAGGTATAGATAAGTCCAGCTAGTTCAGAGGGGATGGAGGGAGGGTAACCTGGACTGCAGCAGGGTGAACACTCGAACATCTACATTTATGGTAGGTACAAAACTGTATTATGTTCATCATGTTACCCTGCTGCAGTCATCACACTTGGGTTGAATCCCAAAGCTAAGGATGGGTGGTGGAGTTAAACAGGGTTAGAAGAAGCTAGTAGGCCCTGCAAAACTGCAGTGGCAAAACCAGCTCTAGTCTTAGAATATACAGGTAAGTCATAGTGTTTGGTGAAGGTGTGCACTGAACTCCAAGTTGCAGCTTCCAGAATATCCTTGGTTGGCACTGCCCTGAGAAAGGCTGCTGATGTAGCTGTAGCCCTGGTGGAGTGGGATCTAATGTTAGCAGGTACCAGTTTCCCATAATGCGTGTAGCAGAAACGTATGCAATGTCCTATCCATTTAGAAATGGTCTGTTTTGAGATAGCTTTTCCTTGTGATCCTGTAGCATAGGCTACAAAGAGCTGGTCAGATTTTCTGAAAGCCTTAGTTTTATCCAAGTAGTAACGTAATTGCCTGTGAATGTCCAAAGAGTGCAGGAGTCTTTCTCCTTTGTTCTGGGGATTTGGAAAAAAGGTGGGCAAATGAGTGGTTTGGTTTAGGGCCACACTGGATATCACCTTTGGCATAAAGGAAGGGTTAGTTCGTAGAGAGACTCTGTCGACTTGATGAAAAATGAGGAAAGGCTCCACTGCCAATAGTGCCTGTAGCTCTGAGACTCTTCTAGCTGAAGTTATTGCTAGTAGCAGGGCAGTTTTCCATGAAAGAAATTTTAAATCAGCTGAAAAAGCTGGCTCAAAGGGTGGCAGTGTAAGCTTTTCCAGAACAAAGTTGAGATCCCAAGTAGGTCTTGGTGCTCTCCTGGGTGGTCTTATGTTCTTAGCCCCTCTGAGATACTGTCTTAGGAGTGGATGTGAAAATAAAGGAGGATCTGTGTTGTAATGAGCTGAAATTGCTGAGGCGTGGATCTTAATAGATGAAAAGGAAAGTCCTTTGTGCAACATCTCAGTTAAATATTGTAGAATCTGAGGAATGTTTGGATCAAGGTGATTTTGGCCTTTAGCCTGGTTCCAGGTGCAAAATCGTTTCCATTTGTCTGAATAGGTTTTCCTGGAGCTGGGCCTCCTGGCCTCCAGAATGACATCCATAACAGCTTTGGATAGAGGTGTTGGCTGGTTGTTTAGGTAATTTGCCATGCAGCCAGGTTTAAAGTCTTGAGCTGGCTGTGTAGAATCTGATTGTCTCGCTGGGTGAGCAGGTGAGGAATTTGTGGTAAAATCCATGGTGGCCTGTGGGCCATGTTCCTTAGAATTGAATACCAGTGCTGGCGTGGCCAGTCTGGTGCAATGAGTATCATTTGTGGCCTCTCTAATCTGATTTTCAACAGTACCTTTGCTAGAAGAGGCAGTGGAGGAAAGGCATACACTGTTAATGTTTTCCAGTTGAATGAGAGGGCGTCCACTTTCCAAGCTTGTGGGTGGAATGTCCTTGTGCAAAATTTTTGAAGTTGGTAGTTTTGGGGGTTGGCAAACAGATCTATGTCTGGGCATCCCCATTTTTGAGTTATCATTGCAAATACTTGTGGATCTAGTTTCCACTCATGGGGATCCATGATGTTTCTGCTTAGGTCGTCTGCCAATGTGTTTTTCTTTCCTGGCAGGAATTGTGCTTGTAGTTGAACTTGGTAAGACAGTGCTGTGTTCCACAAGGTCATTGCTTGCCTGCATAGAGGGTAGGAATGTGTGCCCCCTTGCTTGTTTATGTACCACATTACTGTGGTATTGTCCGTCTTTATTATTAGTTGTCCTGAGTGTAAGAGGTCCTTGAAAGCTGTTAGGGCATTCTGTACTGCAAGCATTTCTTTTTGATTGATATGCAGATGCCTTTGATCTGTAGCCCATTTCCCCTGAATGCACTGTCCTGCCATGTGTGCTCCCCAGGTGTAGTCCGATGCATCTGTTGTCATGGTTTGCCTGGCTGTGGGTAAGGTGAAACGCTGACCCTTGTTGAGGTGACATGCCCGTAACCACCAAAGAAACTCTTGTTGAAGGCAGGGAATGAGTGGTATCATTGTTTCCAAGCTGTGGCTGTACTGAGTCCATATGCTTTTCAGGTACCATTGTAATTTCCTCATATGCAGTTTTGCAAATGGTATTAGTAGTAAGCAAGATGCCATGAATCCCAAGGCCTGCAGAATTTTTCTTGCAGGGAGTTGGGTCTTTGTTGCCAATATTTTGAAGCATTGAGTCAGCTGTCCTTGCTTGTCTGGCATGAGATAAGCCATCTGGGCCATTGTACTCAAGCTGGCACCCAGGAATATTATGTTTTGTGAGGGCACTAGTTTTGATTTCTTTTCATTTACTGTGTACCCTAGGCAACTGAGAAGGTGTTTGACAAATGCCAGATGCTTTAAAAGAATGTCCTTGCTTTCTGCTTGAATAAGGCAGTCATCCAGGTATGGGTATATTTGAATTCCTCTTTGTCTGCAGTATGCAATTACTGGTGCCAGGCATTTTGTGAAGACCCTGGGCGCAGTAGATAAGCCAAAGGGCAGTGCAGAGAATTGATAATGGGTTGAGCCTGCAATGAATCGGAGGTATCTTCTGCAATTTTGTCTGATAGGGAGATGCAGGTATGCCTCCTTGAGGTCCAATGTTACTAGCCAAGCCTTCTTGCCCAGCATGGGAAGAAGCTGCTGTAGTGTTAGCATCTTGAATTCTGGTACTTGCAGATAGGTGTTCAGAATTGAAAGATCCAGAATGGGTCTCCATGCTTTGTCCTTTCTGGGGACTAGAAAGAGTCTTGAGTAAAATCCTTGTCCTTGATCCTGTGTAGGTACCTGTTGATTGGCTCTCATGTCCATGAGAGCTGTAATTTGTTTTTGTGCCTCTGCCCATTGATTTGGTGGCAGGTTTGGCATTCCTTTTATCCTTGGCAAGGTATGAAAGTGGAATCTGTATCCTTGTGAGACAATGTTTAGGACCCATTTGTCTTTTGTGATGATATGCCAGTTGTCTGCAAAAAAGTGCTAATTTTCCTCCCAAGGGAGCTGCCAAGAGAGATTTGCCTGGGAGTTTGAGGGTTGAGTCATTGTGTTTGTCTTCTGCTAGCTTGGGGCCCGTCTTCTCCTCCTTTCAGGGTAGCAGTACCCCATTGGCGAGGTTTGTAAGGGCCTTATGACTGACTTCTGCCCCTTGGGCGTCTGTATTTGCCCCTCTGTGATCTGTCAGAAGCTGGAAAGGACCAGTTTGTTGTTGGCCAATTTCTGCTGAAACGAGGGGGTTGCACCTGTAAAAAAATCCTTGAACATCTGCATGGACTTTGCCTTATCCTCATTTTCTTTAAAACCAAATAATACAACCTGCTGTAAAGGTGCATCCAATAATTTTGCTTTAACATGATCAGGTATGGTTTGTTCTTTTAACCAAGCATGTCTACGTATGACAGACCCAGTAACAGCTGCTCTACAGGAAGCTTCCAATGAATCAAATCCACATTGTAAAGTATGTTTGCCCACCTGTTCAGCTGCAAGCAACAGATCCTGCATTTCCTTGAATTCAGACTGTTCAGAATGTGTGCTCATTTTTTGTTTTAATTGAGACATTAGGAATTGCTGATATTTCAGCATGTGAAACTGACAATTTAATGCTCTCATAGCCAGAGTAGCTGAGGTGTATATCTTCTTTCCCCATCTATCTAGGGCTCTCGGATCCCTTTCAGAGGGCACTGGATTTTTGGCCATAGAAGCTTTAGCCCCTTTGGGACCCTGGGAAATTGTTTCTGGTTCAGCCACAGGGCTTTTATAAAGGAATTTGTGTGAATCAGGTACTCTGTAGTATCTGTCTGGTTTGGCTGGAGCAGGAGGTAGAGTCTGGATTAAGACTAGACTCCAAGTAAACATCATCCACAATGTCTAAAACTGGAGGGATAGCAAGTGGTCTGTGCTGGGGTAGTAAAAGGAACTCTCGGAGCCTTTTCTTAGAATCAGAGTAGTCCTGGCCTTCCCAGTGGAAATGTACCCTCGTGGTATGTAAAGTTTACCCAAAGGAGTAGTCTTCAGGGGGAGATGCTGAGGGAATAGAGTCTTCAGCATCAGAGTCTTCATAAGGGGGAAAAGCGTAATCCTGTTCCTCAGAAGAATCTGAGGAAAGTGAAACCTGGCCAGAGGAAGCATAATCCTCCTCTTGTCTTGGTCCTTTATCTGGAGGGGGATGGGAACCCCTGATCAGGGTAATCAAATTTTCAGCCGTCTTAAGCATCTGTTTCTTAGGCATGGGGCCTTGAACTGGAGACTGATGTACAGTCTTTTTTGGTTTTAATGGAGTTTTAAGCTTAGCATAAGATTTAATGGTGAGTGTAGTCGGTCTGAAGACACCTTCTGCAACCGAAGGTGTTTCTACTGCACCGGGATCTCCTTCTGCTGCGGTATTGGAAGGGCCTATTGAAGATGGCTGCGACGGCCTAGTACACTCCGCTTGAAAATCCGCAGCTGTCTGGGGTTCCAATTCTGCGGTCAGCAGTGGCTGCGTAGGCGACTCACTGAAAACCGGAGAAACGGCGACAGGCCCAGCAGAGGCCTCGGAATCTGGCTTGGTCCTTGGCTGCCTGTCCTTATCCGTTTTTTATGCATGCCATTCATCGGCTGCTCCGACGGCATGATATAATTAAATTTCCTACCAAAGTAATGTCATGCGAAGTCAAAACGGCATTTGATAGTTTGTTTATTAAACTTAGCACAAAACCGACAATCTGTGATGTCGTGGTCTGGGCCTAGGCAAGGAATACAATAAGAATGGAAGTTCTTATGAGGTATTTGCTTCTCACAAGAAATGCAATTGTTAACTTTTTCTGACATTGGACTTGAGGCAAGAAAAGTTTCCCCAATGGGGTACTTAGCTTTATTGAAGACTTTGGACTGAAATTCGATTCGAAAATCTCAGGTGTCGGCCAACCGGCACTTGCGAACTGCTTCTGCTTCGGGCACCGCGCGGCAAGAAAGACTGAAGAAAATGGCGTCGGATGCCTCATATACCCCTGGCGCACTGACATCAGGGAAGAAGTGAGAGCAACCAACGCCGGACCAAGACTTTGGAACTCTGGCCGACTGCAGGACCGCCTGATGGCAGGATAACCCAAGTGTGATGACTGCAGCAGGGTAACACTATGAACATCCAATGTTGTCTGGGCCAAAAGGGAGTTACCAGCAAGATTTTGGTGGAGTCTTGCTTGATCTTGAGCAGGAACCCTAGAATTTGAAAAAGGGGAGGGAAGGTGTAGAGAAGCATCCTCTTTCAAGACAAAGATAGGGCATTCACCTTCCAAGCCAGAGGGCTTGGCACTCTGGAACAGAAAAGAGGAAGCTGTCTGTTCAAAGGGGAGGAAAAAGATCTACCTATAAAGTGCCTCACCAATGGACAATGTCCAGAAACACTTTTCATTATAGCATCCATTCGTGATCCTGTGTACTGGACCTGCTCAGAGTCAGCCACTATATTTTCTTCAAAGGAATATAGACAGTCTGAAGAGTCACTTGACAATGGATAACTAGATCCCAGACCTGAAGAGCAAGTCTGCAAAGAAGTTAAGACTATGTACCCCCTTGGTTGTTGATATACCATGTCACTGTGGTATTGTCTGTGAAGACTGTGAGAGGCCCTGGAAGAAAGATGAAATGAAAAGCCTGCAGAGCTAAAAGGAGAGCTCATCTCCCTAATGTTGATGCGATCTGACTCCTGATGGGTAAGCCAGAGACCCTGGATCCTGAGAGAACCGAAGGATGAGCCCCAGCCCCTATCCAAGGCATCCAAAAAAAGTTACTAAGATGGGATTTGAAGTTGAAAAGAAAGTCCTGGGTTGACAGAAAGCTGAGGAATCCACCACTGAAGCTTGAGTTTGAGGCATGGAAGGAAGGGAACTGGTAAGTCCAGTGAAGGACAGTGTTGAAGCAACAGTGGCTTGAGGAACCACTGTAGTTTTCTTATATGGAACATGGCTAGAGGCAGCATAGGAATGGTAAAAGCCATGAATCCTAGAACCCTGAAAAAATCCCTGGCTGTGGCTAAAGCCAGAGGAAGAAGTGATTGAAAAAGGGTGATTAGAGACAGAGGGACTTGGGTGGATGCACAGATGCCAGCATGATGGTCTGAATCCTGCAACAGAGAAAAAAAAAATATCCTGATAAGGAACCAGAACTGATTTCTGAAAGTTTATGGTAAACCCCAGGCTTTGTAATAGGCAAACAGTAAATCAGAAGGTGATGAAGCAGGAATTCAGGGGACAAGGTCTGAATGAGCAGGTCGTATAGATAAGGAAAGTTCTGAACCCCTCTCATCTTGCAGAAGGCAACGGCAGGATTAAAGCATTTGGTGAACACCATGGAAGCAGTAGACAGGCCAAAGAGCAAAGAACTGAAAATGCAAAAATGAAACAAAGAAATGTAAATACTTCCTAAAAGAGGATGAATAGGGATGTAAAAATAGACATCCGTGAGGTCCAGTGATACCAAGAAGGCCTAGGGAAGTAGAGGGGAGAGTATTTGAAGGGATAGCATCCAAAAGGAAGGGACCCTTAGAAAGGTGTAGGAGCTCAGAAAGGTCCAGAATGAGTCTCCAGGTGCCTTCCTTCCTGGGAACCAGAAACATTCTGGAACAAAACCCTTTCCCTTCCTTGGCAGGGGGCAGAACTTGAATGGTGTCCTGAGCCAAAAGGCCTTGAAGCCATTCAGTAAAGAAAGGAAGCTGCTCCTGAGGAGGCTGAAGGATGCCTAGAAAAGGATAAACAGATTCCAGTACTTGCGTATTATCGCAACCAGATTTTCGTGGCAATAGCCACTGGTTTCCGATCATGAAAAATGTCCATTAATGTTGTTAAAATGTAATGCAGTGTGTTTTCTTTATGAGTACAGGTTGTTTTCTGGACTGCTATTAATACAATTTACAAAACATACTGTTGTTGTTTCTTCATGGTGTTTACTGGCACCATGTTGCTTCCTGAAAGTCTGCCTGCTGAACGTTCCTTCTTTGTGCCAGCAAGTGCCGTCAAGTGACGGTCATACATTCATTTGGGAATCATAGCTGTGACTACTTTAAAAATATGAGACAGAAATGTGGGCACTGCAGAGGTTAACATGTGCCTAGATGCATGAAAGGGACTGGGGATACAGACATGTTTAAAAAATAAAAGAAACAAACCATTACATGCGAAATGCAAGAAACGACTGTAGCTCATCGTAAGCCCATTCATGTCTTCTGCTGTGCGTTTTCTTAAAAACAAATTTATAGTAATTTCAAAATAGCTGTTAGACCCTTTGTAGAAATTGTGTCCCTATCTTGTGTGCGTTACAATTCATAGACATCATGTATTGTTAAGAAAACACACAGGAGAAGACATGAATGGGCTTACGATGAGCTACAGTTGTTTCCTGCAGTTCGTCTGCTTTCCATAGCAGCCATGACAATGGAAGCATGCGTATATAATGCACGCAAATCGGGAAGAGGATTTTGTTTTCCAATTCCTCTCTTCCTGAAAGTAATGCAACTGTTTTCCTCAACAATAAGGACTTTGAATAGCCCCTTTCAGTGTTTCATGCCCTCGTAACAGTTCAGGTTTATCACATTGGCAAGCAACAACATCTGGTTGCGATAATAAGCAAGTACCCAGATTCCATACCATGAAATATCCCTGGCTGATGACACAGAGAGTCTTGAGTGAACCAATTGGGAAAGGATAGGGAAAGACATAGGTATAAGTGAACCTAGCCTAGGGAAGAGGGGAAATAAACTGTCAGATAGAACCTGGTTTGCCTTGAAAAGGAGGCTTCTGAGAAGTAGGAGTCTGAATAGACTTGGCATGGGATACATGCCTGGAATCTTTTTACCTTAAGGAGAAGGGCAGGACTGTCTGCATGTCTGCATACAAAAGCAGAAATGGATGGCTAATTCCTATGGAACACAGGAATAGGAGAGACAAAAATATGTTTCAGTTCCTACAAGGCCTTCCTTTTATCCCAGAGGGACTTAAAAAGCTCAGCAGCAACAGCAGAGGCAAAGGGTTTATCATGAAGAGGGACATCCAAAAATGTATTCTTAATTTCATCAGATAAAGGCTGAAGACAAAGCCAAGAGTAACATCTCAAAACAGAACCAAATGCAGCAGCTCTAGAGGAAGTATCAGCTGCATCATAACTACATTTAACAGAGTGGTGAACCACTTTAGAGGTAGAACCCAGTAAAGAAAGGGCAGAGACCTTCCCTTCTGAATCAGGTAAGTAAGAGATTGCTTAAAAAGAAGGGCTAAAACATACCTGGTCATATGAGTCTGGTAAATAATAGCCCTAAAAGCCAAGGTGGCAGCAATATATACCTTTTTCATAGGTTCATAGATTAGTACTAGGCTAACTGCCCTTGTGGTCCATTTTAAGCCTAGCCAATTAAGTCATGTGAGAATCAAACCCGGCACCTTGTGTCTATAAGGTAAACACCTTAACCATTTTGCCAACTATGCCATCCTAGACATTCCATAACTCTACTGTCTTTATGTGATGGAAGAAGTTAAGTAGTTGGCAAAAGTTTAGGTTTGTCAGAAGAGACAAACTACAGAAGGATCAGCAGAAGGACATTTGTACAAAAAATTACAATCATCAGGTACCTTGTAAAATCTGTCAGGTTTCTTAAAGCACAAACACAAACTGGATCCGTAAAACCAAAAGAAGCACCACAGTCTATCCAACTGCCCAAGCAAATCCTGCAAGCACGATGAGTTAACATACTGTTTATTACAAAAAACAAAAAATCACATAAAGCGCTTTTCGTCAGGCCACATAGCCCAACTTCTTCAGATAATTATACAACATAGGACATACACTATATAGGAAGTGAAATGTCAGCTGGTTCCTGAATCAGCAGGAATCAGCTGCTCTTAAAGTGGCAACCACCTTCATTCATTACCTAAAATATATAGGATAAAAAGCTCTTATCTAACACATTGTTTTAAAACAATATTTTAAAATAATAGATAAATAGTGTAAAAAATCTAAAACCAATAATTATCTATTATGAAATATTAATGCAGTTAAAATTAAAATTAACAGTGTATGTATATATTTATATTTTTATTTTTATGTTCAAGTATAATGAACCTTAAAAGCATGTAAATAAAAACATGTAAGTGTAAAACAGCAAAACCTGACTTGAGAAGCTTAAAGTCAAATACACTCTAAGACAATAGTATGCATAGACAATTTTAAACACAGCATAATAGTCAACTCCTAACCAAATTTTTAAGTTGTAGAATGCACTTAATTGAATACATGTCGTAAATGCACGGAGGGTAACATGCAAAGGTAAGTAATTGCCAACTCAATTCTAATTTCTGTAAGAGCAAGGAAAGAGGCCCTCCTCTAGGGTCATAAGCAATACAATCTATAGCCCTAAAAGTAAAACCATGGGTGGGTGCTTTCATAATGTGCCTGGCCAATGCGTTCTCTAATTTGTTAGACCTAATATGTGTGTTCATAGACCCTGTCCCTAAGCCTTCTGTCAGTTTTGCCGATATAGAAGGCAGGACAGGTATGACACTTAGCCAGGTATACTATCTATGTACACACATATGCTATTAGGTCTAACAAATCAGAGAACGCATTGGCCAGGCACATTATGAAAGTACCCACCCATGGTTTTACTTTTAGGGCTATAGATTGTATTGCCTATGACCCTAGAGGAGGGCCTCTTTCCTTGCTCTTAGAGAAATTAGAATTGAGTTGGCAATTACGTACCTTTGCATGTTACCCTCCGGGCATTAACGAAATGTATTCAATTAAGTGCATTCTACAACTTAAAAATTTGGTTAGGAGTTGACTATTATGCTGTGTTTAAAATGGTTTATGCATTGTCTTAGAGTGTATTTGACTTTCAGCTTCTCAAGTCAGGTTTTGCTGTTTTTCTCTTACATATTTTTAGTTACATGCTTTTAAGGTTCATTATACTTGAACATAAAAGTAAAAATATGAATATATACATACACTGCTAATTTTAATTTTAACTACATTAATTTTTCATAATAGATAATTATTGGTTTTAGATTTTTTACACTATTTATCTATTATTTTAAAATATTGTTTTAAAACAATGTGTTAGATAAGAGCTTTTTAAGCTATATATTTTAGGTAATGAATGAAGGTGGTTGCCACTTTAAGAGCAGCTGATTCCTGCTGATTCAGGAACCAGCTGACTTTTTCACTTCCTATATAGTGTATGTCCTATGTTGTATAATTATCTGAAGAAGTTGGGCTATGTGGCCTGACGAAAAGCGCTTTATGTGATTTTTTTGTTTTTTGTAATAAACAGTATGTTAACTCATCGTGCTTGCAGGATTTATTTGGGCAGTTGGATACACTGTGGTGCTTCTTTTGGTATTAAGGTTTCTTAAAGGTTGGAGGTTGAGTATCAGGGGCAACAGATGGTGCTGAAAATGTATCTAAGAGGGCAGCCAAGACTGGAGGAACAGCATAGTGTTCAGGAAACAACATCTAGGGGAACTGATAGCTTTTTTGAATATCAGAATCCTGAGAACAGTCTGACTTGAAATATTCCATCATGCAAGAAAGAACATCCTCAAAGGAAAGTTCTTCTAAGGGAGAGTCTAGACTATTAGAATCTTCCTCCTCAGATCCATAATCCAAGAGAAAATGGATTTGAGAAGAATATGCCAAAGACTCTTCTCCACAATCCAACTCCTCTCCAGAGGACTCCTGCTTTCTGGGCCTCTTATGAGGAGTAGATAACCAGGGAGGAGCAGGCACAGAAACTCCTTGATGAGGCTTTAAGGCCATCAAGGCATTAAACAACTCCTGAGTAAAATCCTGACATTCATGTTGGGGATCTTTAACAGCAGGGGAAGCATGTTTTTTTTTTTTTTTCTTTTGAGGGATGTCTGCCTGAAAGTTCCTAGGAGGTTTGGACCATTGCCAACACTCAACCAATGCAGTAGGAATTTCCTTCTGAACTAGGATTTGTGGTATCTCCACAGCCCTTCAAATATAATAATAACCAGAGGTTCCCCCTCAATGTCCAGATTGGACACTGGTAAAGCCTCCAAGGATGAGCAAGAAGTTGGATCCATGTCAGCCTCTGACAGGGTCGCAGCTAAGAAATCCAAGACAACAACCAGATTCTCTGCTCTCTCACCATCCTTGACAGAGACATTCTGCAGAGCCGGGACAGTAGCCAAATAAGACCAGAGTTTTTTGGCCTTTTTCTTGCCAGGAGGCTGACCTTCAGGATGGGCAGACTTTGCTATAGCACCTTGCACCAATAATTTTAGACATTGGTTCTCTAGGTAAATTGACAAGGAATAGAAACTACTATGAAGGGTCTTAGGGACAAACACTTGGCAGATAGAACACAGTGTACGGTGATAAGAAGCACCCAAACAGAAGAGATACTGCTTGTGGGTTCCAAGATGTTGGCATTCTGGTAAGCACCTTAGCAACACTTCTCCACAAAAACAAATAAATCCACCAAAAGCCATGAAAAATAAGGTTTGAAAACTTTATCTTTGGTAAATATCGCATCTATGACCAAAACAATACCTCCAATGAATAGTTAAATAGAGTATCCTGAGAAATATTAAATAAACTTTCTTCTAAGCAAACTGTACCTGTACAAATTCACAATAATGGCCTCATACAGTCAAGTAGAAGGAAAAGGAAAAAGAAGGGACGGCCGAGCTGACCAAAATGATGAGCAAAATTGAAAATAATGAAAGCACAAATGGTTAAAACTAAATACTCACAAGTGGCTATGCTTGAAAAATAAACTATAATAAAAAGGCAAAGAACCACAAAACAATAGGAGAACCTGCAACTCTCTACAAAATCTAAAGTGGGGCAAACATCCAACCTAGATGACCTAAAATCTGCATTACTACCTCTCCAAATAGCCATTCAAAACTTTTTGGACCAATGTTTAGAGTTCGTAAACACATTAAGTTAGATAGCTTCCCAACTAGAAAAAATTGGAAGTTAATGTGTCCGAAAATGAAATAAAAACAGACCAAATTAAAAAAAGAAAATGAAACAAATGCCAAGAAGATCCTTGAGATGCAAAGTACAGTTTTGTACGTCCGACAGATATGCAACTGCAGTCCTGACATATGGGTTGCCCTTCCTCAGGCAGCCCTTCGGTCGGCCAGATTCCAAAGTCTGGGTCCGGTGTCAGCTGATGTCGCCTCTTCCCCGACGTCAGAGCGGCTGGGGTATAAAAGCATCAGCCGACGCCATCTTCTTCAGTGTTTCTTGCCCCAGATGCCAGGTGCCCTCCAAGGAAGGCTAAATTTAGAGAATGGATAAAAATTCCAGACATGCACAACAGTAATAAACAGATACACCATAACAGATATCCCTAGCTAATTTGAAAAGGGGGAGTGGACCCTAAAAAAAGAGAATTACAGAGGGGTAGGAGGGAGGGAAAACCTGACTGCAGTTGCATATCTATCGGACATCTACATTTATGATAGGTACAAAACTGTACTATGTCCCTCAAGAATGCAACTGCAGTCCTGACATATGGGTTGAATACCATAGCCAAGCTGGGGGTGGTAGGATCTAAGATAAGGATGGTGTAGCTAAAATGCCCCGCAGGACTGCAGAAGCAAAGCCTGCTCGGGATCTGGAATATAAAGGCAGGTTGTAATGTTTGGAAATTGTATGCACGGAGTTCCATGTAGCAGCTTCTAGAATGTCCTTTGTAGCCACCCCTCTTAGAACGGCTGTGGAAGTGGCTGTAGCTCTGGTGGAGTGTGGCCTGATATTGGCTGGCACACCTTTTCCATGGAAAGAGTAGCAGAATCGGATGCAGTTTCCAATCCATTTTGAAATTGTTTGTTTGGAAATTGCCTTTCCTTGTACTCCAGCAGCGTAAGCTACAAATAGTTGGTCAGACTTTCTGTTGGCCTTTGTTCTGTCCAAGTAGTAGCGCAATTGCCTGTGTATGTCCAAAGTGTGCAGAAGCTTTTCTCCTTTATTTTGAGGATTGGGAAAGAAAGTAGGCAGGTGAATTGCTTGATTTAGAGAAACCCTGGATATCATTTTTGGCATGAATGAAGGACTGGTTCTTAAAGAGACTCTGTCCTGATGGAAAATGAGAAATGGAGGTACTGCCATGAGGGCCTGTATCTCCGAGACTCTTCTTGCTGAAGTAATTGCCAACAGGAAAACTGTTTTCCAGGAGAGAAATTGCAATTCTGAAGATGCTGCTGGCTCAAAAGGAGGAAGAGTTAATTTTTCCAAGACGAAGTTGAGGTCCCATGCAGGCACTGGTGGTTTTCTTGGAGGTTTAATATTCTTTATCCCTCTTAGAAACTGTCTTAGCAAAGGATGTGAAAACACAGGTGGATCACAGTTGTATTTTGCTGAAATTGCTGAAGTGTGTATTTTTATGGAAGAATATGAAAGGCCATTGTGAAGCATTTCTGCCAAGTATTCTAGTATCTGTGGGATGCTCATTACTGATGCATCCTGACCCTTGTTGGCATTCCAGATGTTGAATCTCTTCCATTTGGCTGAATAAGTTTTTCTGGTGGAAGGCCTGCATGCTTCCAGTAAGATCTCTTGAACTTTTTTGGAGAGAGAGATATGGAGAGAAGTCATGGAACCCTCCAAGCTGTCAGTTGCAATGTTTGCAGGTTGGGATGAACAGTCCTGTAATTGTGCTGAGTTACAAGCAGAGGCCATTGAGGCAGGAGCCATGGCTTGGTGCGAGTTATGCTCCTTAGTAATGGATACCAGTGCTGTCTTGGCCAGTCTGGAGCTATCAAAATGCCTTTTGGTTGTTCTGCTTTGATCTTCAGTAACACCTTGGTCATTAATGGTAGAGGTGGAAATGCATAGATTGTTACAGAATTCCAGCTGAAGGAGAGAGCATCCATCTTCCAGGCTTGAGGATGGTGTGTCCTTGAGCAGAACTTCTTCAGATGATGATTGAGGTGTGAGGCAAAGAGATCTATGTCCGGCCTTCCCCATGCATGAGTTATTTATGAAAAAAATGTCTGGATGCAACATCCATTCGTGCGGGTCCATAATGTTTCTGCTTAGACTGTCCGCCAGAACATTGTCCTTGCCTGGGACAAACTGGGATTACAACTGTATGTTCAGTTTCAGGGACTTTTCCCAAAGAGTCATTGTTAGTCTGCAGAGGGGGTAAGAATGGGTGCCTCCCTGTTTGTTTATGTACCACATAACAGTGGTGTTGTCTGTCTTTATTAGCAGATGACCTTGCTGAAGAAATTTTCCGAAGGCCTCGATTGCATGAATCACTGCCAACATCTCTTTTTGATTGATGTGCAGATGCAATTCTCGGGGTGCCCATTGCCCTTGAATGCATCTGCCCTCCATGTGCACCCCCCATCCATGATCTGAGGCGTCTGTTGTAATAGTTTGGCTTGCTTGAGGTTTGTTGAAAGACATGCCTTTGTTTAGCTGGCTTGCTTGTGCCCACCACAAAAATTCCTTTTGTAGACATGGAATGAGTGGAATAATTGCTTCTAAGTTGTGGCTGTGTTGAGACCATAAACTTTTTAGGTATCATTGTAGTTTTCTCATGTGTAGTCTTGCCAGTGGAATCAGAAGAATGCAAGATGCCATGAAACCCAGGGCCTGCAGGATTTTCCTTGCAGTCATCTGGGTGTGCTTTGCTAGGCTTTTGAAGTAATCTGGTAATTGTTCTTGTTTTTCTTCTGTGAGGAAAGCCATTTGTGAGTTTGTGTCCAGTTTGGCTCCTAGAAAAATTATTTGTTGGGATGGCAGTAGTCTTGATTTTTGAATGTTGACTGTGTATCCCAAAGCCTGTAGTAAATGAATGACATAGTCCAAGTTTCTTATCAAGGCTTGCTTGCTGTCTGCTTGTATAAGGCAGTCGTCCAGGTAAGGGTATATTTCTATCCCCTGAAGTCTGAAATGTGCAATTACTGATGCCAGGCATTTCGTGAATACTCTGGGCGCAGTAGATAAGCCAAAAGGCAATGCTGAGAATTGATAATGCTCTGACCCTGCAAGAAATCTGAGGTATCTTCTGCAGCTGTGTCTGATTGGGACATGCAGGTATGCCTCCTTGAGGTCCAGAGTAACCAGCCAAGACCCCTTGCCCAGCATGGGAAGAAGTTGCTGTAACGTCAGCATTTTGAATTTTGGCACAATGAGAAAAGTGTTTAGAGTGGACAAATCCAGTATAGGTCTCCATTGCTTTTCTTTTCTTGGAACAAGGAACAGTCTTGAGTAGAATCCATGGCCTTGTTCCTGAGGAGGAACCTTTTCTATTGCTTTGATTTGTAGCAGCTTTGAAACTTGTATGAGTGCCTCTGCTCTTTGATTTTGTGGCAGGTTTGGCATGCCTTGTCTTGTTGGTAAGGTATGGAAGTGGAACCTGTAACCTTTGTCTATTATGTCCAAAATCCATTTGTCCTTTGTAAAAACGTGCCAATTTTTTGAAAATAAAGATAATTTTCCGCCTAAAGGTGCTTCTCTTTGAGCCTTAGTTGGCGGTGTCAAAGTCAAGTCATTGTGATTGTCCCTGTGGAGCAGTAGAAGTCCCTGCGCCACTTCTCTGATAAGTTGGTTGCCATTGGCGGCCCCTGTAGGAGCCTCGGTATTGCCCTCTACCTCGAGCAAGCCTGTTTTTTCCCCTTTGGAACTTGTCAGTGTCTGGAAAGGACCAATTCTTCGAAGGCCAATTCCTACTGAACCTTGGTGGCTGAACCTGGAGGAAATCTTTGACTGTTTGTACTGATTTAGCCTTTTCCTCAATTGATTTCAACACACCCTGTGCATTAGCACCAAATAGCTTGTCTTGTTCCAGAGGTGCATCTAGAAGCTTTACTTTAACATGATCTGGCAATGTCTGTTCTTTCAACCAAGCATGTCTACATATGACGGCCCCTGTCATAGCTGCCCTACATGAAGCTTCCAATGCATCATAACCACACTGAAGAAAATGATTGCTAACCTGCTGAGTATTATGAACCAAATCCTGCAAGGCCTTTCTATCTAAAGGCTCAGGAGAGGCTAACTTTTTCCTGCAAATCATCCATCAAGAAATCCTGATACTGAAACATATGAAAAAGACAGTTAAGTGCCCTCATGGCAAGGGTGGATGAGGTATAAACTTTTTTACCCCACCTCTCCAGGGACCTGGATTCCCTGTCTGCGGGCAAAGGATTTTTGGCCGTGGAAGTGGCCACTCCTTTGGGACCCTGAGAAATAGTTTCTAGATCAACAGAGTGGGCCTTAAAGAGATGTTTATGAGTTTCAGGAACCCTGTAATATCTGTCTGGCTTGACAGGAGCAGGAGGGAGAGAATCAGGAGAAGTACTGGAGTCTGAGAACACATCATCCAATACATCTAACACTGGGGGTATAGCTAAAGGCCTGTGCTGGGGTCACTTAAGGAAAGTCCGAAGCCTTTTCCTGGAGTCGGAGAAATCCTGGCCCTGCCACTGAAAATGCTCTCTCATGGAGTGGAGAATTTCCCCAAAAGAAATATCCTCAGGAGGAGAGGCAGAGGGAATGGATTCATCAGCATCAGAATCCTCGTAGGCCGGGAAGGATTCTTCCTGGGAATCTGAAAGGCCTGACTCACCAGAGGCTTCATCTGAGGAAAGGGTATCTGCCTGCTCAACCCTAGGCCTTTTGTCTGAAGGTGGCTGAGAACCTCTGTCTGGATGAGCCTGAGAGCCCCTGATTAAAGAAATTAGATCTGCAGCTAAAGTCATGATCTGTTTATCAGAAGTGGGACCCTGTGAAAAAGATTTAGGAGGGTGAGACTTAGCCTGGCTGGCAGCCTTAGCACGTGTGTAGGCCTTGATGGACATAGACACAGGAGGCCTAGCTGCCCCACGTGCTTGAGTAACTTTGTCCACCGGTATGGTGTCAGGCAAATCTTGGGCTTCGGTTTCAGGAGGAAAATCAACAACCGGCACCAGGGTAGCCTCCGGGACCGAAGTGTGCGGTAAAGCGGTGTCGTCGGCCTGGAGCGGTTGAATTACCGCCTCTGAAGAGACCGATGCACTCACGGTAGGCTTTAGCATGGTGTCAGTGGAAGTCGCGGGCCGCGAATGTCGGTCCCGGTCCTTCCGTTTTTTGGAAATATGTGCTGTCGGTAGTTCCAACGGCATGATATAGGAGTAATTTTCCCCAAAAAAGTCTTCAGTAAATTCTGCCTGGCGCCTAAGTGTGCGCTTATTGAAGCAAGCACAGGCCGAGACGTCGTGGTCTGGTCCGAGGCAGGGAAGGCAGTAAGAATGGAAGTCCTTATGAGGTATTTGTTTACCACAAGACAAGCAATTATTAACTTTTGCAGTTTTATCTGACATCAGCTGAGGCAAGAAAAGGTTCCCCAACGGGGTACTCAGCTTTTTGATGACTTCGGATCTGAAAACACAGGAGCTGGCAGACCGTCACTTGTGAACTGCTTCTGCTTCGGGCACCACGCGGCAAGAAAGACTGAAGAAGATGGCATCAGTTGATGCTTTTATACCCCAGCCGCTCTGACGTCGGGGAAGAGGCGACATCAGCCGACGCCGGACCCAGACTTTGGAATCCGGCCGACCGAAGGGCTGCCTGAGGCAGGACAACCCATATGTCAGGACTGCAGGTGCATTCTTGAAGGACATCAGAAAATTGTTGATTTGGAGGCAAGTAGTAGGAGGAACAATATACTAATCTAAAGTATCGCAGAAAAATACGAACAAGTACAACTAACAGAAACAGTAAAACAAGTTGTGGGCCGCCTTTAAAGAATGATTGGGAAGCTGGTGAGATGGTGATCAAAAGAGTACACCAAGCTCTTCACAAAATGCAAAACTTGGACAAACCTAGACAAATTTATGCTAAGTTTCTTAGCCATCAAGATGTTTATAAAATGCTATAAGCAGCAAAGAAAATAAATCTATTTCATGGAATTGAAGCAAAATCCCATTTGTGCAGGGCTTGCCCTTCCAAATAAAACAGCAAAGACAACAATTTTCTCCATTCTGTACTTATTTAATAGCAAAAAATATCATGTTCAAGATGAGGTATCCAAATACATTAATCTTTTAACATAAGGATGTTAAACACATGAGCGAACTGACCAAAAAAACAAAAAATGTTATAACCTGAAAAAACTCAACGGGAAGCAATGGTAAGAACTGGTGCAAAGGGACAGATTTAAAATAAATAAGAAACAATGGTACAGATGGGTCATTATGTTTCCTTAAATGAAGGGGGGGGAACCTAAAAATGGGATGAAGTGTGTTACATTAAATATTAAAAGGAACCAGTTGCCTACATGGACATTTTGATAAGTAACACTCCAATCTCTTCCTTCTCCTTTGAGCTGGACTATTCAAAGCTAAAGAGGTCATATACATGGGTAAATAACCCAATGGCAAAAGAAAAAGTAACGTTTCTTGTTTCAACTGTCTTTGGTTAAGATCAGAAACCAGAGTTTCCAAAATAATAGAATCCACAAGATCGAAAATAATTATTGGATGAGAAGTATAAAGTTTGTCAAATGAGAAATTTTGCTTGCCCATCAAAACATAACAGTTATGGACAAACTGTAGAGGTCTGACCCTGTACAGACTACTGCTTCAGACTAATAGTAGGTGCTTTTTCCGGTAAGGGAACACGAACTTTGAAGGAACAAGTTACTCAGTTAGTAAAATTACTCAAATGATAAAAAAATATATAGTAACATTTTGGAAGGTAAAAATGTGCATTGCTGTATGAGGTATGAAGTTACAAATTAATAAAGAAGCTGTAACGTAGGATATTTTCTCACATAGAAGAGAATAACAAGGTTAGAGTCGAATCATTCAAGTTTCTCTTATAGTTGGCAAAAGTATGATCTTGTTGCTAAATATCTGAGAAGCATTAACATGTTATAAGTCACAATCATATAAAAAAACAAAAATTGCAGTAACTGGTATACCAATGGCTTTTGTCTAAGAAGCAAGTTATACAACTATGGCACACAAGGGATTTTAAACATGGCTGCAGTAAATGCTCCATAACACTTGTAATAACAGTAAATTCTATAGGAAGTAATTTTAGACTGTAAATCAGGCATCAAAAAATTGTTATAATGTTTCTCTTACTATTGCTATTACAAATACACAAGATACATGTGAACTATATTAAGTTATTAATGTTACAAATTGTCTCTTGTTCCCAAGCTGAAATTTTAGTGACTATAAAAAGTTGGTTATACTACACAGGTGTATTAGAACTGCTTGTAAAATACTGATGGTAAAAAAATGTAATCTGAACTGTTCTTTTATATACTTGAGAGCTCCAATAAATAAAGGAGCCAAAGTGCATCATATAACCTCAAAAAAGGGAAAATATGACAAGAGCTCACTTTCAAAGGGGCAAACATGAGACAAGTTATCCTTATGGAGAAGTGCAGTAGTAGTTACATATAGTAACTGCATATAGTATGCTCCTTATGCTGGTTGAGAGAAGTAATTCCAAACAAATGCAATCTGTCAGATTTAAATGTCAGTAAATAACATTTCTTTGATATGCATCAAACCTTAAAGGCAGTACAGCTGTCTTGATAGGTTATATATATCGTTGTCACAGCACTGGGAAACAAGTGATAAGATGCTTGCTTGTATATTGTTAAACCTCTACAAATACTTTTGCTTTATCATGAAATGCCTCTTGATACAATTCTTACTCTTTGTTGAATCTAAAAACAGACTTTTATGGACAGTCTTCCTAGACAACTAGGGTACTCAAATGGTCAGTCAATGGCGGAACATGAAACAGCAAAGTACTTAAATCTTGCAAAATGTTTATGGTCTATGATTGTTGCTCTAAGTAGTGTTCAAGAATCAGCATTTGTTATATGTTAACTATCTTAAACGAGAAATATGGGTTGGTATCATTGTGACTACTGTTTCTTGGTATACTAAATCACACGATAAATGCAAGTCATGAAACAGGATATTCCAAACATTTAACTCAGTGAAAAATGAAGAAATACAGAAGTATGTAAACAGGATAAACTATTAAATAGTTCACTCCTCCTTAAATAATCCACTCCTCACCTTCTAAGAACACATAGATATATTACCTGTCGTAAACTAATTTCTGTCCAGAAACTTTTAAAACCCTCCTATCTAGAATTAATTGGACTTATCTATCAGAACTCCCACTCAAAGATGCAGTCCACATTTTCAACTCTACCTTCCGTAATATTCTTAACAGCCTTGCACCTCTCTGTACAGTCTGAATAAATCAAACATATCCCTCTGGCTAACAAATTCTACTAGCACCTTAATGAAATCTAGAGACAGGCTGTGGAAAACATAGGTAAAAACTAAGCTCCCCTCTGATCATCAAAAGTACAAAGAACTAAGAAATCTGACAAAAAAAACACACCACTGAGGATAAAAAAGAATTCTACTTTAACCCTCCTGCAGCTCATAGATTAAATCCCAAAAAATTCTGGAACTCTTAACTAAATATTGTATCCCGGGAACCCTTCTTCTCCTAATCCCTGCCCAAAAAAGTCACCTGAGGAAACCATTATTATCTTTAATAACCACTTTATAGAACCTGTAGCCAAAATGTTTCCCACTGACATCTCTTCCACTAACACCACAAGCTCTCAAATCAACCAGTCTATTAACTCTTCTGAACACACTCTAACTTCTAACTCCTCTAATACTTTCTCTCCCTTAGACCTGTTCCTACTAGCTACATAAAATCTATATTCTCTAAATTACAACCATATTCTACATCTGCTAATAATATTCCTTCTGATTTCTTGCAGTTAAGTAGCCGACTTGCTTGCTTTTCCTGTGCCCATCTTGATAAATCGCTTCAACACTGAGTCTAAGGTCCCTGCTATCTTGAAAGAATTTTACACTCTACCTATACATAAAGGAGGTAATTCTACTGAAATAACTAATTTTAGACCTATCACCATTCTATCCCCTCATTCAAAAGTATTGGAAAAATGCATACATAAACAAGTCATGCAATACCTAAACCAGGAAAAGCTGCTCACACCCACACAACATGGCTTTTGCCCTAAGCACAGTATTTCCTCAACACGATATCTCTGGCTAGAGATAACAAACTAGTCTCTTGTCTCTTCTTAGACCTTTCAAAAGTCTCTGACACGGTGTCTCACTCACTCCTACTAACTAAACTATCTAACCTTAACTTCTCTACTTCTGCCATTGCTTGGTTCTCTAGCTATCTCACAGATCGACTGCAATCAGCTAAATGGCTCTCCACTCTCTCACCTTCTCTTTCAGCTAAAATGGGCATCCCACAAGGCTCTATTCTTGGCCCATTACTTTTCAATATCTTTACCAATCAACTCTATACTTTCTGCCCCCAATCATCCCTGGTACAATATGCTGATGACTCTACAGTCATTGCTGACACCTCCTCTGAACTCATATCTACCACCCAGATATCCTTTAACTCAGTAGAAACCTGGCTCTCTAAAATCAGTTTATTCTGAATCCAAAGAAAACAAAACTCTTACTTTTCTTACCCAAAACTCTCAACCACCTTAAACTCACTTTCTCTATTCAGTCTCTCAATAACACTCCCATCACAATGGAAACAAGCACAAAACTCATAGGTGTCTTCATAGATCAACTTAGGTTTGACATTCATGTAAATAACTGTATTCACAAGACCCACTTAAAACTTGGCCTTCCTTTATAGAAATAAAAAGTTCATCACTAACAAAGCAAAAGTAACCCTCTGACATGCGTACCTCCTACCCAGTCTATTGTACAGCTCACAAATCCTGACAAATCTTAACTCCTCTCTCCTTACTAAATTTGAATCAACTTATAACAAAGTAGCTAGATTTGCTGCAAATCTAACATATAAATCCCATCACTGCCTCTCTCTCAAATACTTAAACTGGCTACAATTACCATATCATCTTCTCCTCTCTCAGCTCCTGATTATCCACTCTATACTATACCAGCCTTCCTACTCCCCCAGCTTAACCTTTCTAATCTCTCACTATTCTCCCACCAGGTCTCTACTTAGCTCTAATTAAGACCTCCTTCAGATCTACAAATCCAAAACCAAAATGGGAAGCAACCTCTATAGTTACTTCCCTACCATTTCCTGGAACAGGTTACCTTTAGAAATTAGGTCCCTCAATGAACTCAAACAATTCAAAGCAGCTACCAAAAAATACTTAAAAAGTCACTGGTCCTGTCTATGTACCCACCCCTCTTAACCCTCCTTACTATCCCTAAAATACAAACTGTTAGGAGAAATGTTGGCATGAAAGGAGAGCCACATAATTTTAAGCAACCTGTGTACAATGTAGCACCTACCATGTCAGACTGCCTAAAAGCACCAATGTTTTTCAGTTCGATTGATAAGGACTGTAACATAGAAAATATCTCGAATGAAACTTTGCAAAAATCCCATTTAACCAATTTAAAATCTTTTGACCAAAAGCTACATAAATGTCAGAAACTACAACTTGAAGTTTCCTACTTCCAGGAATGTATTCATAGGAAATTAGTGCCCAAAGGACTGCGCGCCAATGGCGTTATACATCTGGTCTAGTAAATAATTCCAACTTTCATCATGAATTAATTTGCCTATTTGATAGGCAAGGCTTCAAATTCCTAGAGGCACTAATGAAACAATACACTCTACAAACTGAGGACTTAAAATTGGAGTTGGAAGTCTTAGAACACAACATTACGATCAACGTGGATTTCCAACGTTACAAATATGATTATGCTCGTATTTTTTCGAGCACTGATAATGTGATCACCAGGGCAGCAGAAATTGTTGTTTGTCTTTCGGCTTTTCCCGGTTAGGGGTCGCCACAGTGGAACTTTGGTCCGCTAATGATTGGCAGGTGTTTTTTATGGTGTCGAGTTGCCAGCCCAATGCCCAACCTTCAATGAAGGCATGCCCATTCAACGCATGTCTTTCGAATGCCCACTCGACCGCGGGGAGGACATGCAGACTCCACACAGAAGGCACTCCCAACCCAAGCCGAGAATTGAATGGGAGAACCTCTTGCTGTGAGGCAACAATGCCACCGCTGCACCACCGCAGAAGTCCAGGGCAGCAGAAATTAAAAAGAAGAAAATAAAGAGAGACATAAATGATTATGCTAACAGGACTGCTTATCTGGTTCCACCGGACTCACAGAATACAAATAACAACAGTAATTCTGTTGCCCAGGTAACCATTAATCAACAATGCCCCCAGCCAGATGACAGCTTGGAACAATCCTTTTTGGGTGATGAACATACAATGCAAATGTCTCCTCCTAGGCGTAGCGAACACACTAGAGTAAATCAATAATGAGATAATGGCTACCATGGTACAGATACGCTAAGATCTGAGGCTTCTAACCAGCAGGATTTTTGGGGCAAGAACAAGCAACAGAATCAACCACGGAATGGGAAGAATTCTGGACTACAATGGAGGAAACAGAATCGCTGGAGGAGGTAATTCCCACACCTAAAAAGGAACCAGAGGTACTTACTAACTCCGAAGGTGATTTTAAAGTTTATAACTTTTCATATGTTAATGTTTATAGCGAATTGGTCGATATTCTTTCTAAAGGATTGACTTCTGTAACGGAGATGAGAGCTAATGTTGCAAAAATAAGTTATATGTTACCCATAACGCTCCATGTTTTTGTTCTCTTCTTCCTTCTCTCTTTGCTGGATGGTTTTCGAGACCCTCCCGACTCCACCTCACCTAAAAGCTCGAGAGTTGGTTCCACCGAGGCTCCCCTTATATCCCACAATGCTAGGCAAGAGTTACCTCAGATCTCGTTCAAGCCTAAAACAACCTAGTAACAGAATAACTATAACAATAACACTAAGAGAGTCCACCTCTAAACAGGGGGAAAAAGAGGGTGATACATCAAATATCAGGAAATATGCAAAAAATAGCATAAGCCTAAGTAAAAGAGGTAAGAGAGAGAGGTCACACAACTCCTCTAGGTCTGTCCAGGCCAGGGAGGGGGAAGGAGAAGAAGAGAGAAAGAAAGAGAAGAAGACGATGGAAAACATGGGTAAAAATGGTAAGTTATATATCTATTTATCTATCTAATATATTTCATTCTTGTTGGATGGGACCAGGCCCCACACCTTGTGTCCTTCCCGGTGACCTAACAGACAGACCCAAGGAGAACCTATGCCTAAAAGCAAAGCATGCTGCCTGAAGCTAAATCCAATATATAATGAAATGAGAGTGTGTGAGGCCCAAGTAGCAATAGCTGCACAAATGGTGTCAAAGGGCAGTCTGTTTGAAGAGTATGGAAAGTGGAAGAGGCCTCTGGTGGGCCTTGCCTTGGTTTTGTCTAATTTGGTGTCTAATTTCAATCAATAAAGAAAATGGATAGAAATCAGATATTTGAAATAGAAAGTGATTCCTGAGTCCTGCCTTGAGTCTTTCCTGCCTTCTGCACAAACAGTTGGTGTTTTTGTCTATTTTTTTTTCTATTATGTTCTAGTCCTGAACTGTTTTGAACTGACGTTGAACATCTAGCCAGTGTAATTTTTGTTCACCCAGGTTCTGGTTGACATAATGATTGATTTCAATGCTTAGATTTAGGACTCAAGGGCAAGAAAGGCGGGTAAGCAAAAAGAAGTAAGAGGTTGGTTTTGAATAAGGAGGTGGAGGAAGGACACAAACTGAGATGAAACTCAAACTGCGTTTTCAGAAGTTCAAAAAGAGTTTTCCAAAGAAGTAATTACCAGAAAAAGAAAGCTAAGCAGGATAATTTTAAGAAGAAAAAGCTGCAGAGAGGAAGGAAGGAAAAAAGAGGAGAAAGAACAAAATTTAGGGTCAGGGAAAGAAGAGAACAAAGATATAGGAGGTCTGAAAAGAAAACTCAATTAAGGCAGAAAAAGAAAACATGGAAGGCAGGAAGAAATAGCTGACCATGAATGGAAAGAGAAAAAATAGATGAACTTAGGAGATAAGAAGGAGATGAATGGAGGAAGAAGATTTGGAGTTCAACAAAGGAAAGGATCTATGTCCTTGATTGAGCCCAATATGTGAAGCTTCCCCAAGGATTTGCCAGTCTTTCCCAGAGTGGGAATCTATGAAAATTCAATAAATAATTCAAAAGGAAAGATAAAGATAATTGAAATACCAAGAAGGATGGAACTGGAGGAACCAAGCCTGAAGGTTCAGAGGAGGGGGAGGATGTAGATTACAGGGAGGGGAGATGGATCAAGATTGGTGGAGGGATGGGATTGACCTGGTGGAATGATGGAGGAGAAGATGCCTGGGTCGGGGAACCACCCAAATCGGCTCAAGGGGAATCACAGGCCTTCTGCCAGTAACTTTCTGTATCCTTGAAGGAGGCTTGAGGATCAAATTGGAGTTAAGGATGGGAAAAAGAAGGGAATGGCCAAAAGAAAAGGTAAGCTGAGTATGCATATAGAAGTCTAAATAAATTCTGGGAAAAGAGGAAAGAGTGCTGGGTTTTTTGACTGCTTTTGATGTTTTGCAAAATCTCAACAAAAGATTTCAAGAGACCTGACCCACTTGAGTGCATTTCAGAGACAACAGAGTCTTTCAAGATTCTTTGCGGAGAGCAAGAGAGGAATGTTGCCCAAGGGATTGATGAGATTGATGATCAGAAAACGCGCCAAGCTAATGCTGGAAATCCCTTCCACAGGGCCACAATCTGAAACCTTCTTGTTGTACCACCCAGGTTGACATGTGTGTTGATGCTTCTATTCACAGGCTGTCAGACATATGAGTTGTTTGTTTTGCAGGAGTCCCCAGGGAAGAGGATCTTGGAACAAGAGCATAGCTGAAAAGCACTCCTCTCAGTCTTGAAGCATTTATGCGCCCCATGCCACTGGTTGCCATGTGCCCTGGCACCATCTGCCGCCCTATTCCCCCCCCACACCATCAGGGGCATCCCGTGATCAGGCTGAGGAGGGGGTGAAAGTGGAGGAAAGTGTCTACTGCATGACCCGCTGAGGGGGACTGGGGATGAGATGATTTCTTTTGCAAGGAGGAAGACATCCACCACATGTGGACATTTCTCTGGGGAATTGATCATAATGGTGTGGCATCCATTGATTGGCATGCATGACTGGCCTGGGGAAGCATCCATTAAAAAGTGGTGTTCATTGAATAATTGAAATTGTCTACTCAGAACTAACCTGGCTTTGTCTGTTGAGTGAAAGGAGACTAGGAGACCAGTTGGTGTGTGATTCTGTTTTCTGTGATCTGTTACATGACTCTACAATGTCTAGATGTCCTTAGGAAAGGTAATAATACGACAGATGACAAAACACAAAATTTCAATTCTTTTCGATGCCAAATTAATGCGCCCAAGAAGACGAAAATCACTGGTTGAAATACCTAAGATTGCCTCGAAGGGAGCTGAGCTTCATGTACAATGCAATATGGGAACACCTGGGACGTCGCTTCAGGAGAGAGAGTGAGTCCACAGCTACCACTGCCATGCATTTGCAACAGTCTGGGCAGTGGTGGGAAGGGAAGGACTGCTGATGAGTTGAAGAGACTGAGTGAGACTGGTGGAGGAATCTCTTGTTTGATTTGCCATTGGGGGACGGATGAATGCAATTCCGATCTCCTGACACTTTCTTTAACCTTTTCAAGATAGGATTCCTTGTTTGCATTAGATCCGGAGAACTGTTTTCTTCTTGTTTTTTCCCTGTTCAAAATCTGGAAATGATTTCATTGTCCTTTTCGAATTATCTTGAAGTCTTTTTTTTTTTGATTGGAAAAATTTCAAGACTGAAGGATTCTTGATGGTGGAAATGCAAAGAACTGGATTTTTGATTGGTCTGGAATCTGATGCAAGGGGGGAACATCTGAAGGATTTTTTGACTTTTTGTGGATGCAGTCGAAAGGATATATTTTTTTTTGGAAAGGGGGAGTCGAACCACTTTTGTACTGGTGGGAATGAGAACTGGACCCTCAGGTAGCCTGAAATGGCTCACCTGTTCCCCTGCATCCTCGGCCACACAGAGAACCCTTCCTCGAGGCTTGCTAGAAGGCTTCTATTTTGGGTCTGGCTCACTTACCTGGCCTTCCTTGTGAGGGCCCTGGCTAGTCCCTTGCCCCTGCCTCGGGCCAGATTTCACCAGGCCATCTGTCTTTGGCTTGGTCTCGAGAGATTGTTGAACTTCTGGACTTACCATTCCAGATTTTCTGGGTTTTGGGGCTAAGGACTAGAAGGGCGGTTTCCTTTAAGGCCTGCAGAAATAATCTTACCATCATTCCCGCAGAAATAGTCTTTTTTCTTCAGTCGGCAAGAGTAGTGACAATCAGACACACTGATTACACTATCTTATTTTAAAGTCAAAAAAAAAACTATAGTTAAAAGTTTTATTAAGAGTAACACACACACACACCTAGGAATGGGGAAGGCCAAAGGGCCGGAGGAGAACTTTTTAAGTTCTTGTGGGAAGAAAAAAACGATTTTTGAAAAACAGGGGTAGAAATCCACTAAAACTAAGGGAAAGTTAAACTTAAAAAAAAAATGGTTTATCTATCTATCTTCTTCAGAAAAAATACAACACCAACAAGCCGGTAACCAACATCACTTATTTACTTGAAATTGTTTATTCGTAAACTAAATTTGACTGTATCATTGGGTAACTGTTCCTATATTCAGAACGACTTAAGAATTTCTAGCGTCTTTAACCCCCCAGTACATGAGACACTAGCCATGTTTGAAAAGATATGTGAAATGGATATTATGGCTACTCTTAACAGAATGCAGTATAAACATAGTAGTAGAAACATGTCTATAGATGAGAGAGAGTTTTTGAATTAGTTGAAAACATACACTGTGAGGGTTATAAAGCCCGATATTGTGGCAGGCTTGTGTTTATGGATGAGGCAGAATATGTGGAAAGAATGTCTTCTATTTTGGAAAGTGACAACTATGCTAGAATAAGCTTAAATGAGGTAAATTGTGCGTATAAAAGGGTAAAAGAAATTCTGAATGATTTGTTTTTGGAAAACAGTGCCAATATTGACACATACCACTATTTAATTCTGCCAGCACCAGTGACACTTGTTACTTTTGGGTCTACTAAGATCGATAAGGATCTCAGTAATCCACACTTTCGGCCAATAGTTGATGGACAACAATCCATTACACATGCCTCTGCTAAGCTAGTAGATAGTAAACTACAACCTTTAATTAAAAAATAGTAACAGGTGCAGGACCGAAAGGAAAAACTGATAAACAAACAAATGGACAAGGCAGCAGCAGGTGTCAGCCAGCAGAAAGGTTTATTTTTTTAAAAGATTGTAAAATGTGCTTTTGATTGCATCTACCCGTGGGTTGTTGTGTAACATTTGTTATGGTTTTAGAATGTCTCTCTAAATTTTTTTGGCGCCTTTTTCATGAATGGGAGTATTTATAGACCTTATTTTATGCTTGCATTTACACTTGAAAAAGCCCTGTATTGTCAGGGTGAAAGCACTTGTGGTGAATTTTTAAAAAAATAAACCTTTCTACTGGCTGACACCTGCTGCTGCCTGGACCGTTTGTTTGATTAAAACATTTAATTAACACTGAACCCCAAATTTGCCAAGATTCCTGGAATTTTTTAGAAAATGTAAATCAACCCGAATTCAACGAAGATTATAATTTTATGACAGTAGATATAAAAGATTTGTATACTGTCATACCCCAGGAATTGGGCTTAGAATGTGTGCATGAATTTCTAGTATTAAAAGGAAATGATAATAGGAAAATGGATTTGATTGAAACCCTCCTTGAGATGGTACTGACAATTATATGTTATTTAACAACCAATTTTTTCTACAGAAAGCGGGTGTAGCCATGGGTTCTCCTTGTGAGGGACACTTTGTAAATTGTGTTATGGCATATTGGGAATTGGGAAAGAGCTTCTATTTCATAATACCACCTTCAAGGAGAATGCCATTTGGTACACCCATTATCAGGATATGTTTTTCATATGGAAGGAGACATCTGATACATTGGACAATTTCCTTAATACTACTACAGGGTTAACTAATTTCCTACAATTTACCATCCAGTTTGAGACAGAATCTATTAACTTTTTGGATGTACAGGACTACAATTTATAGGAAGCCTACTTACTCCAATGTCTTCTTACATTTTAGTAGCAGTCACCCATGCCATCAAAAGAGAGCGGTAATGAAAAGGCAACTAGTTAGGGCTGCCAGAATGGTTTCATCTGATACTTATCTGGAATGTGAGAATCTAAAAAATATGTTCATAAAAAGAGGCTATCCTACGCAGCTATTTGAACAATTATTTAGCAAAGTTAGTAGGAAAAGGAGTAATGGCCATTTTAAACCTATTCTTTGCAAAGGCTATATGGAAGCTGAACAAGACTCAACCATACAAGATAGCCCTTTTAATAAAATTCAGTTATGAATTACGATCCTAAACTAAGTTTTCTCACTACCTTTTCTATGGATGCAATCGATATTAAAAATATCACAGTTAAAAATTGGGCACTTATAGCTGAAGACAGTAACATGTACAAAATGTTGGGAGAAAGACCACATATATATAGAAGGGGTCCTAACATTAAGAGTCTGCTGGAAGGTAATAATCTAATACCCAAAGCAAACTGGGGCATGAGAAAATGCAGCAGATGTCAACAATGTTAGCATTCTAGATCATCAGTGGGAGTGGTGGTAAGCACTAGGTAGCCTATCTACCACAAGAATGGTTTCTGGCCTAGAAATTGTAGTTTATTGGCTGTTTGGACAGTTTTTCCATCTCTCTCAACTTTCTGGTTTAAAAGCCTGCGTTTGCGCTTGTTTCCCACCTTCCCTGTAACTAGTTTAGTCCAGATACAGATTTGCTGTATCCAGAACTGTTTGTAAGCTTCTGTGCTGGAAGGAAACTTCACTATAAAATCCAGTAATGGGACCATCATCTCCCCAGACACCTATACAAAGCTATTAGGAGTAAACATTGACAATAAACTCAGATTTGATATACATATCAACCAAGCCATTAAGTCAGTCAACAAGAAACTTGGGACCCTATATAGAATTAAAGCCTTCCTTACCCCAAATGCCAGGGCAGCCACAGCCCATTCACACCTTCTCTCTACCCTACTATATGCCTCTCCTGTCCTCACTCACCTTAACAAATCTGATCTGGCCAAGCTCTCATCCTGCTATAATCACATTGCCAGGTTCGTTACAGGCCTACCCTACAGAACACACCACTGTATTAACCTGAAAAAGCTTGGATGGATAGAATTTCACCAGTCCCAACTCATAGAGGCCTTCAAAATCCTTAAACAACCTGAGAATACCCCAGCACTAAAAAATTAATGACTCCCTACTCCAATCTAAGCTGCCTTCGCTCAGCAAACAGACTCCTTGTCCAAACAACTAAATCTCTCAACCTAGGTGGTGACGCGCTATTTGCCAACACCACTGGTAAAATATGGAACTCTCTCCCAAATAACATCACGCTTGCAACTTCTCTAAGTCAATTCAAAAATAGTCTAAAACTCCACTTCAAGTCACACTGGCTATGTCCTTGCTCAAACCCAGACTAGCTCTGTGCCATTAACTAAAACATAAACAACTAGCTAAGATGATAAGTACTTTGTATACTGTGATAAAGAAATATGTATCCTGTCTAACTCTATGTCATTATACTGCCTACCGTCCTTGCTAATATGTTAATAATGTTACATTTGTAGTAATCTCAGAAATAGTAATGGCAGTCTTGTACTTGTATGTAAATAGCCTATGTTTTTGTTAAGTTCTTTCAGCTCATTTACTGTACCTAATTATCAATGTAACTCTGTTGGAGCTTTTCTCCCCGGGCCTCCGCTGAAAAAGGACATGTATCCAGTCGGACCATCCCGGTTAACAAATGTAAAATAAATAAATAAATAATAAATAAGGAAACAATCTAGCTTATCAGTGGGAGTGGTAAGCACAAGGTAGCCTATCTACAACAAGATCCAGATTATTAGTTTTAGCACTTGAATTTGCTTATTCGTGCTCAGCACTTGTTCAGAACTTGTTGTAAGCAGTAAATAAACTGCAAATTACTACAGCACTCAACCTTCCTCATTACTTAGAGGGAAAACAGTTTTTGTACTTACTTTCCTCACTTGCTTAGAGAAAAACAGCTATTGTACTCACTTTCCTCACTTGTCTAAAGGAAAACAGTTTTTTATTCAGCCATGCCCAAGGGTCAGCTCCCAGTGTTCTCTCCTGTCTATCTGATGAATCTGGGCATCTTAGAGCAATGTAGCAATTGCCTCATGTACACAGACAACCCTCTCCTCCTACCACCCAACACTACAACCTGTGAGAGATGCACTTATCTAGCTAAACTGGAGGTAAAGCTCTCTCCAACCAAGACTGAACTTAACAGTCAAGAGGAGAAGGTAAACACTTGCACCACACTCATCACATATAGTCCCACTAAACCTACACCACCAAAATCCACACATAGAAACAGAAAAACATTTCTGGAGGCTCTCAGTAATAATCTGCTCAAACAACAGAGACCTCCAAAGCAGAAACGCAAGCAACCTCCCCCCACCAACACAACCCAAATGACACATAGCCCACAGACTCAGTGTGCCACTCAACTACAGCCCATAACGCAAAACAACGTACCCAACACACTAGTCATAGGTGACTCTACAGTCAGGCACAGAAGTCCCACTCACCAGGCTAAACAAGGAGAAGGTTACTGTCAGCTGCCTGTCGGGTGCCAGGATCTGCCACATAACCCACGCACTCAGGTCACTCCACAAGTACAAATATGACTCTGTGATTTTCCATGTTGGTGTGAATGACCTGAGATGGACCTCTCTGGACTACATGAAGAGAGATATAGAAGAGCTCTCCGATCTTGTAGCCCAGGCAGGTAAGACCCTAGCCCTGAGTAGCATCCTGCCACCGCCCAGAACTGCCGCAATACAAGGACAAAATGATTGACTTCAACAATTGGCTAAACTTCTGGTGTCATTCTAAGGGGATCCAGTATGGTTCTGCCTGGGACGACATGGTTGACAGACCACGATGCTTTGCCAGAGATGGCCTGCACCTGTCACCCCCCCCCCTCCTGGGATTCCATACTGGCAAAGGTTCTTGCCGCCCCTATAGTGCCTTTTTAGGCAAGGTTCAAATGACAAATTCACCACCGTAACAGGAACAGTCAAGCAAAAACTGACAGTAATGCTACTCAATGCTAGAAGTCTAAATCTCAAAATGCACTCACTCAAGGCACTCCTTAAAATGGAGAACATCGATATCTGTGCAGTGACTGAAACCTGGTTCAAGGCTCCAGAGAGCACCCCTGCATTACCAGGCTATAACTCACACCACACTTTTCAGCCATCTAACCTGGGCAGGAAAGTACAGTTGTGTACACTTACCATAAATGCAGATGTTCGAGTGTATTCAGTTGCAGTCATTACATTTGGGTAATCTGCTGGAAGGTTGCCCTCAGTCGGCCTGAATTCCAAAGTCTTGGGTCCTGTGTCGGTTGCTGTCTTCTCTTCCATGATGTCAGGTCATCAGGGGTATAAAACATGCAGCTGATGCCATTTTCCTTAGTCTTTCTTGCCCTCAAAAAGGTAGCAATATTCTAAATTGTTTTATATATATATATATATATATATATATATATATATATATATATATATATATATATACATGCATCAACATAAACTTTACCTTCATCTACAAGCAAATACACCACATAGGTTGTAGAAGATAGAGAAGGAAAGATAGACTGTAGAATGACAGGGAGATGGCGGGAGGGTAACCTGGACTGCAACAGTGAATACACTCAAACATCTACATTTATGGTAAGTGTACACAACTGTACTATGTTCTTCGTGTTTCACTGTTGCAGTCATTACATTTGGGTAGAATCCCAAAGCTATGGTTGGGAGGCTGGAGCCAAACAGCATTAGGTGAAGCTATAAAGCCCTGCAGCACTGCAGTGGCAAAGCCTGCCCTGGACTTAGAGTAGAGAGGCCAATGGTAATGCTTTGTAAAGGTGTGACCAGAACTCCAAGTAGCAGCCTCTAGAATGTCCTTGGTTGGTACTCCTCTGAGAAAGGCAGCTGAAGTAGCTGCAGCCCTGGTGGAGTGAGACCTAATGCCCTTGGGCACAGGTTTGCCATGGTGTAAGTAGCAGAAACGGATGCAATGGCTTATCCACTTTGAAATTGTCTGCTTTGAAATAGCCTTTCCTTTTGATCCTGCAGCATATGACACTAGTAATTGCTCGGTTTTTCTTAGAGATTTAGACCTGCTCAAGTAGAATCTTAGCTGTCTGTGTACGTCCAAGGAATGCAGAATTCTCTCCCCTTTGTTCTGCAGATTTGGATAAAAAGTTGGCAGATGAATTGTTTGGTTAAGAGCCACACTGGAAACGACCTTAGGCATAAAAGTAGGATTTGTCCTCAGAGACATCCTGTCTGGGTAAAATATGATAAAAGGCTCTACCGCCATGAGGGCCTATAAGCTCTGAAACTCTTCTTGCTGAAGTAATTGCTAGTAGCAGAGCGGTCTTCCATGATAAGAACTTTATATCAGCGGTAGCAGCTGGTTCAAATGGAGGCAGGGTGAGTTTTTCTAACACATAATTGAGGTCCCATGCAGGTAATGGTGATCTTCTAGGAGGCCTTCAATTTTTGGCTCCTCTAAGATACTGCTTTAGTAAAGGATGAGAAAAGATTGGTGGCTCTGTATTGTAATGAGCTGAAATGGCAGAGGCATGGATTTTGATTGATGAGAAAGATGGGCCTTTGTCAAGCATCTCAGTAAAGTATTGCAATATCTGAGGAATATGCGGTTCTGCTGCATCAGTTCCTTGTGCTTGATTCAAAGCACAGAATCTCTTCCATTTGTCAGCATAAGATTTTCTAGTACTAGGCCTTCTGGCTTCCAAAATGACATCCATCACAGCTTTACTGGGAGGTGTCATCTGTATGATTACAGGATTAGCCATGCTGCCAGGTTCAGAGTTTGTAGCTGATTGTGCAGGATCTAATTGTTTTGCTGGGACAGTAGTTGTGGTTTTTGAGGCAAGGTCCAAGCTGGGTATTGAGACAAGTTCCTTAGGATTGGGTACCAGTATTGGCGGGGCCAGTCCGGGGCAATTAATATCATCTTTGGCTTCTCTTGTCTGACTTTCAGGAGGACCTTGGGTAGAAGAGGCAGAGGAGGAAAGGCGTAAACTGATAGGTTTTTCCAACTGAAGGATAGGGCGTCCACTTTCCATGCTTTTCTGTGATAAGTCCTTGCGCAGAATATTTTCAGTTGATAATTTTGAGGAGAGGCAAATAGGTCTATGTCGGGGCTCCCCCATTTCTCTCTTATCATGCTGAAGACTTGTGGATTTAGTTTCCACTCGTGAGGATCCATAAGGTTTCTGCTTAAATTGTCTGCCAGAGTGTTTTATTTTCCTGGCAGGAACTGAGCTTGAAGATTTATTTGGCAGGTCAAAGCTGTGTCCCACAGTGTCATGGCTAATCTGCAAAGGGGGTATGAGTGTGTGCCCCCTTGCTTGTTTATATAGCACATCACTGTGGTGTTGTCCGTCTTTATCAGTAGTTGTCCTGGACGAAGTAAGTCCTTGAAGGCTGTTACGGCATTTTGAACAGCTAGCATCTCTTTCTGGTTGATATGCAGATGCATTTGATTTGGTGCCCATATGCCCTGAATGCATCTTCCTGCCATGTGGGCCCCCCCAGGCATAATCTGATGCATCTGTTGTTAAGGTTTGGCTATCAGGGGGTAGAGTAAAGGGCCATTCCATGTTTTGGTGACAGGCCTTTGCCCACCATAGAAACTCCTGTTGCAGGCAGGGGATGAGAGGAATCATTGTTTCCAGACTGTGTGAATGATGACTCCATAAACTTTTTAGGTACCATTGAAGTTTCCTCATATGTAGTCTTGCATATGGAATTAGTAGGGTGCAGGATGCCATGAAGCCCAGACCCTGCAAAACTTGTCTTGCAGAAGATTGGGTTTTTGTTGCCATCAGGTTGAAGTAAATAGTCAGTTGCCTTTGCTTGTCTGGCATGAGGTAAGTCATCTGGGCAGTTGTATTCAAGCTTGCACCCAGGAATGTTATATTTTGAGAGGGTACCAATTGTGATTTATTTTCGTTTATTGTGTACCCTATGCATGTTAGAAGCCTTTTCACAAACGCCAGGTGTCGTAGAAGAGTGTCCTTGTTCTCTGCTTGAATGAGACAGTCGTCAAGTACGGATATATTTAAATACTTCTTTGTCTGCAAAATGTAATTACTGGTGCCAGGCAATTTGTAAAGACCCTGGGCGCAGTATATAAGCCAAAGGGCAGTGCAGATAACTGGTAATGCATTAAGCCAGCCATGAATCTGAGGCATCTTCTGCACGACTGTCATACTGGGACATGCAGGTATGCCTCTTTTAGGTCTAAAGTCACCAGCCAAGCATTCTTGCCCAGCATGGGCAGAAGCTGTTGCAAGGCGAGCATTTTGAATTTTGGAATGCCCAGGTATGTGTTCAAAATCGATAAATCCAATATTGGCCACCAGGCCTTGTCCTTTCTGGGTACCAAGAACAGTCTTGAGTAAAAACCTTGTCCTTTTTCCTGTTTTGGTACTGTCTGAATGGCCCCCATATCCATGAAGAACGTAACCTGTTTCTGTGCCTCTGCCCATTGTTTTTTTGGCAGATCTGGCCAACCATTTGTCATTGGCAGATTGTGGAAATGGAATCTGTATCCCTGTGATACGATGTTTAGTACCCATTTGTCTGGGGGTAACTGCCAATTTTGAGTAAAAAGTGCTAATTTTCCCCCTATGGGTGCTGCCAAAAGATAAGTGCTTGGTGTAGGCAGAGGGAAGTTATTGGGATTGCTTTCTGTAGGTTTGCGCTTTATCTCCTCCAGATTTGGAGGTAGATGCGCCCCATTGCTTTGACCTGTATGAGTCTTGAGCCTGGTACCTGGAACCCTTATGGCATCTGGATTTTCCCCCTTGAGCTCTGTCTGACACAGGAAAGGACCAATTTTTTTGTAGGCCAGTGTCTACTGAATCTAGGTGGCTGCACTTGTAAGAAATCTTTAACAGTTTGTATAGACTTAGCTTTGTCTTCCATTTTCTTTAAAACCTCTTCTGCCTTAATACCAAATGGAGAATCATGCTGTAAAGGTGCATCTAGCAATTTAGTTTTAACATGATCAGGCAAATTTTGTTCCTTTAACCAGGCATGCCTCCTAATCACAGATCCAGTAACTGCGGCCCTGCAGGAGGCCTCTAAAGAATCAAAACCACATTGCAAAGTATGCTTTCCAACTTGTTCAGCTGCATGCAATAATTCCTTATTTTCTGCACATTCCGAAATCAACATAATTTTCTGTTTCAGCAATCCCATAACATGTTGTTGGTACTTAAGCATATGAAATTGACAGATTAAGGCCCTGATTGCCAAGGTTGCAGATGTATAAACCTTTTTTCCCCATCTGTCCAGTGCCCTTGAATCTCTCTCGGAAGGGGTGGGTTTCTTTGCTGTTGAGGCCTTAACTCCCTTTGGACCCTGTGAAATAGTTTTAGGATCAGCAGCAGGGTTTCTAAATAAAAATGTATGAGAGTCAGGGACTCTGTAATACCTGTCAGGCTTACTGGGAGTCGGAGGTAAGGAGTCAAGGGTCAGGCTTGACTCCGAAAACACATCATCCACAATGTCTAAAACAGGGGGAATGGCTAAAGGCTTGTGCTGAGGGAGAAGGAAATCCCTGAGCCTCTTTTTTGATTCTGAGAAGTCTTGACTCTCCCAGTGAAAATGCTCCCTCAAAGTATGCAAGGTTTCTCTAAATGAATAATCCACAGGAGGAGATGCAGATGGAATAGACTCCTCAGCATCAGAATCCTCATAGGGAGGTAAAGATAATTCCTGATCAGAAGAGGAATCAGAAGAAATAGAAACCTGATCTGAAGATTCATAGTCAGTGTCTTGCCTAGGCCTCTTATCTGGGGGGGGGGATGGGTACCCTTGATTAAGGTAATAAGGTCTTCAGCCATTTTGATCATCTGTTTTTTAGGCATAGAGGCCTGTGCACATAGTTTTTTTAGGTTTAGATGGTGTCTTTGCCTTAGGTTTTGCAGCTTTCGTCGGTTTGATATAAAAATGTTGAGGTCTGAATACACCCTCAGAAGCCAGTGCCTGCTCAGCGGCCCCGGACCCATCCGAGGGAGATACATCCGTTGGTCCAATACCTTGAGTACCTTGTGGCATGCCGGACTCCGCATTGGTGTCGGTAGAGGCCTGCGACTCGAAGGTAGCAGGTATCAGGGGCTGCGAAAGCACCTCACTGAGTACCGGCGAACCGGCGACTGGTTTAGGAGAAGCTTCATCGTCGGTTTTGGACCTCGACTGCCTTTCTCTGTCCTTTTCTTTGCATTTTTTTTATATACTCCTGTAGTCGGATTGCTATCCAACGACATTTCTGGATAGTTAAATCTGCTTCCAAAATACTTAGATGCAAAAATATACCGACGCTTAATACTGCGTTGGTTAATTCTAGCACAAAACCGACATACAGGCATGTTGTGATCAGGGCCTAGGCAAGGAATACAGTATAAATGGAAATCCTTATGAGGTATTTGCTTCCCACAAGTAATACAATTATTAACTTTTTCTGACATCGGTAAAAAGCAAGAAAAAAGTTTCCCCAATGGGGTACTTAGCTCTAGTGAAGACTTCGGTTCTGAAACTCAAACTTGAATATTTCAGTAGTCGGCCGACCGGCACTTGCGAAATGCTTCTGCTTCGGGAACCGTGCCACAATAAAGACTAAGGAAAATGGCGCCGGCTGCATGTTTTATACCCTGATGACCTGACGTCATGGAAGAGAAGACAGCAACCAACGCAGGACCCAAGACTTTGGAATTCAGGCCGACTAAGGGCAACCTGCCAGCAGATTACCCAAATGTAATGACTGCAACAGTGAAACACGAAGAACATCACCAAAGGTGGAGGTGTGTCCATATTCATTAAGGATATCCACACCTCCAGTCTAATTGCTCAGCATAAAGCATCCAAGGTTATCCAAGTGCAACTAACTCTGGGCAAAACTGCAATCCAAATTGTAGCTTGCTACAGATCCCCCACCATGCCCCAGGATTCCTACTCCTCTTTTCTTGATATACTGGAAAATATTAGGGTTCAACCCAACACCCTAATATTGGGCAGTTTCAACTACCCCACCATTAACTGGGAAAACTACTCATGTACCAACTCCTTTGCTCAGCGCCTTTTGGAATTCATAAATTCCAATGCCCTGGATCAACTTATCCACACTCCCACCAGGGGCAACAATATCCTAGACCTAGTCATTACCAACATGAGTGACCAGTGTTCCACACCTGAAGTCAACTCCTCAGTCAGATCCGACCAGAAGCTAATCACCCTAGATATTCACATCCTGCCCCCACCCCCCATTAAGGAAACCACGGTAAAACATTTCTCCAAATGCAACTTCAGGCTTCTTAAGACAGAAGTGGTGAACTTCATGATACCAATGCAGATGAACAATACAGTTACGACTGCTGAATCCTACACAAATGCACTCTATAAGCACTTACACAAGTGCATGGATCGTGCTATCCCAAACAGAACCAAGACGCTATCCTCCAAAAAAAGGAAGCCAATCTGGTGGTCCCCTGCCATAAACACACTCTACAACAGAAGGAAGAAACTGTTGCAAAAGAGAGTAAAATCCCATGAATGGAGGAGCTCTCTGGCCAGCCTCAGTAAGATGCTGAGATCCCTTATAAGATCCTCCAAAGCTAGCTACGAAAACAAGATCACCAATGATTCTAAGGACAACCACAAAGCATTCTATAGCTATGTCAAGAATCTCAATGGCAACGCCCAGACCTGCTCTGAGTTACAGCACAACAATGACACAAAAATTACAAAACCAACTGATATTGCCCAACATCCTGGCAGATGGGTTCAGTGCTAACTTTACCCCCTCTCACCCCCTAAAAGGCTCATATCTATACAGGAAGAATGCAGAGTCCCTGTAATCACAACTACACAGGTAAAAGCAGCACTCTCTAAAGCCAAAAACACAGCATCCATGGGACTGGACAACATCCCAGGCTGCATTTTACACGAACTTCAGAACAAACTGGCTCCCCACCTAAGCTGTTCAATCATAGCCTCACATCAAGCTTTGTGCCCATCGAATGGCACACAGCAACAGTTATCCCACTCCACAAAGGGGGAGCCACCACTGATCCTGGGAACTACCACCCTATTAGCCTGATGAGCCTAGTCTGCAAGGCCATGGAACGTATCATCATGGAATTCATAAACAAAGACACTGGTAACCTTCAAACTCTGGACCCCACCCAGTTCGGGTTTGTGAAAGGCAGATCATGCCTCCTGAACCTGGTTGACTTTTTTGAAGCAGTCACCAAAGCCGTAGATGAGGGTAAGGTGGTTCACACAACCTATCTTGACCTCGCCAAGGCTTTCAACACCATTCCCCATTCTGGAATTATAGCTAAACTTACTAAACTAGGTATAAATCCCTATGTCACAAGATGGGTTGCCAAGTGGCTCACTGACAGAACCCACACTGTAAAAGTTGTAGACTCCAAATCTGACTTCAAACCAGTGACAAGTGGAGTACCACAGGGTTCAGTCCTCGGACCTCTACTGTTTGGTATCTACTTCTCTGAAATACAGGCCAACACAGAAGGCCTTTGGTTAATGAAGTTCACAGATGACTGCAAACTAGGAGCTATAGTCGAGTCCACAAATGATGTGGACATCCTACAGAAGGGCCTCACTGAGAATGATGCCTGGTGTCAGAGCCATGGCCTCAAGTTCAATGCCAAAAAGTGCATTGTTATCCCCTTTGGTAAAAACTTTGTACCCATGAACTACTACACAGGTGGCAGTCTTCTTAACACCAAATGTGTGACAAGAGACCTTGAGACCCAGGTGGACAGTAGTCTCTCCTTTGATAATCACATTGCCACAGTACTGAAGAAATTGCTTGAAACCACCACGATATATATAATAGATAACATTTAATAAAAAAAAAAAAAAAACAGGGCTTTCAGCGCCAATGAGATTGCAGATATCAGTTCATTCATGCAGAGACTTCCCATTGTCTTTATATTAATGCATTAACACAATTAATTTATCCAATTGCAAGTCAAATCAATACATTCAAAAATCATCATCATTAAAATGCATAATAATAATATACATATCAACCTAGTACACATCCAAAAAAAATATCATATCAAAATGTTTGTTTTTGTCAACAATAGCTCTCATCTGAACTTTTTTTATTTATTCAATGCACAGAATGTCAAAAAAATTCAATTTTCTTATTATTTATTAGCAATGCGATTAGTAGTATTATTATTCAGGCATAATGCATAATTTAAGAATAATAATTTAAATTGGCTTGTTGCTTATTTTCTTCTTATCTAGTCACACCTACATAATGTTGTTCCATTTTATTCAATAAATATTATATTCAATGTTCATTTATTAGGCATAGAGAGTTAACCAAAAGCACAAGACCAAACACACAAAATCAAACATTAGCTAAATATGGCAAATCCCACCATTGCTGATTATTAAAAAAAAAAAAAAAAAAAAAAAAAAAAAAAAAACACAATGCATTATTAAAAATAGACAACCCAAAAAACAAAACTATTAATTTTCATTTGCATGTAACTGAACAATCAATGGATGCATGACAAACAACTAAAAAAATTAAAAAATTTAAAAAAAACCTGCAATCAAAAAACCATCATCTGCCCCGCAATCATCTTGGTAAAGTCCTTCCTCAAAGAAAGACAAGGAAACTACATGTCATTTCCAGTAGTAATCATAACAGGAGTCACATCAAAGAAACGAGAAGGCATCAAGAAAAGACATCAGAAAGAAAACGAGTAATAAAAGCAGTGATAAACATTAGCATAGTATAGTATATGCTATGCAGTTCACAATTCATGAAGTCTTATCAACTGATTCATTGAACTACTGGGAGTTTCCCTGGAGGCTAACTAACATCTTAGCCTAATGCTACATTAATTGTATTAATATCCGTATTATATATAAATGTATAAATATGTAATATAAAACATATACTATTATAAATAAAAATATAAACTAATGGAACTATAAAAATTAATATTTCTAGATACTAAATACAACAAACAACATTTCATATATATATAATGAATATAACAACATAGTATATAATATCAACTTTAAAAGTAATTAATACTATGCCAAGTTATATAAAATTACAAATAGTTACCGTTAAAATATACTATCATAAACCAAATAAAAAAATGATGCACATATCAAATACATGAATAATGCATAACATTGCCACAGTAGTCATGAAATCCTTCTACATGGCACACCTCATCACAAAAGGGTTCTCATCCAAGAAAAAAAGAGGTCATTGTTCCCCTCTACTCGACACTCATTAGACCCATTATAGAGTACAATGTCCCTTTTGGAATGTACCTCACAAGACATCTGCAACAGCTGGAAAGGCCACAGAAGTACCTCGCAAAGAGGATTACTGACCTCAAACAGATGCCCTACACGGACCGTCTCAAAAAACTCCAGCTTTACTCTGTAGCATATCTCCTACTCCAAGGTGATCTCTGCCTAACATACAAAGCTATGTCAAACCCAGAGCTGTTGGACATGCTACACCTAAAGTAATCCCAATCCCTTCGAGGTACATGCTCTAGGGACCTAAACCTTGTCACCACAATAAATAGGACAGGCTAGAGGGATAGATTCCTGTCCCAGAGACTTCCCATACTCTGGAACAAGCTACCCATCTATGTCAAGCAAAGTTCCTCATTAACACTCTTCAAGAAAAATCTGGATGAGTGGATGGGAAATAGGAAATACATCCTGTGAATCACTTCTGTGGCTCTGCTCGACAGAGGCACAGGAAATTAACTTTCTTGGGTTGGCATACGCCAGGGAACCTTGTTGGCTAGGCTTACTTAGGCCCTTGGGCCGACAGTCTAGTACCTACCTATGAGCCTATATAAAAGTAGGGAACTGTTTTAGCATACATAATAAGACATATCCTGTAAAAGGGAAATTTAACTGTGAAACAACAGGTGTGGTATATCTTGCCTTATGTCAACAGTGCCAAGGTTTCTATATAGGTAAACTGAATTGGTGCTCAAACAAAGGATTTATGAACACCAGTACCATAGAGGTAAAAAAAAAAAAAAAAGCACCAATGTACTGGCTAAACACACAACAGAAAATTCTTCACATAGTTTCAGTTCATAGTTATAGACCAAATAAGTAGGAACATTAGGGGAGGCCCTTGGGAACTAAGATTAGAGGAATGTGAATCAATATGGCAAATAAAAAAACAACGCCTACATTCTCCTAGGACTTAATGAATGCTGTTCCATTAAGTGTATTCTAAAGTTGAAGTCTTTGGAAAGGTAAACATTGGTTTGCATTATATCGCAAAAAACTATAATATTCATTCTTGAGTATATAAAAATGCAAAGTTCTTTTTGCTTTTAGTGCATTGTACTAGTTTTAAGAAGTATGATGAAGCTAGTTTTACAATTTGTCTTTTTATACAGATATATATATATGTTTGTGGATTTATTTAAATGTTTTTTATGGGTTGGAATTTGGGTGGAAAAAAGCCTTTCAATTAAGTATTTGAATTCTTAATAACTTAAATGATTACCCTATATATTGTTTGGAATCTTGGGTATTTGTTGTCTGAAGAAGTTCACTGTATAGTTTGGATGAACAAAAGCGCTAACAATAAACAACTTGCGTGATTTTACAGTCCGCTGTCATTTTTTGTTTATCCCTAAAATATTATTCTATCTGTCTTTTATACCACTTTGCTTAACTGACCTCTACTACTCTCACACTTCCCTGCTTATTCCAAGCCTTCCTTACCTCTCTTGTACTTTGCTTTTTCCTTTTACCATGATGCTTTAATACTTCTATTAAAGATGCACATAAGTCTTTTTTCTGCAGACACAATACACAGTAACACTATGTGAATTTCTTAACTTACTGCTTCATCTCTCAAAATTGTATTACTTTGTTACACTGCTTGATTTATTGACATGTACTGCAAAAAATACTCTATTTCCTTAAATGTATTAACTTCCAGTAACATATGTAGAGCTTTTCTCCCCAGGCCTCCACTGAAAAAGGGCTATTGCAGCTCAGTCGGACAATCCAGGTCAACAAATGCAAAACAAATAAATAAAATAAGGTCAATCAAAGTTAAGTACAGTTTAAAATGAAGGTTATATAATTTGGGTGATACTTTTAAATACGGAGTCATGGGCCAAGAAAGGTGAGTCAAGTAGGACATGATAATCTTTGTAAGTGTTTTTTGTAATATAAAGGTTTTGGAAAAATTATTAAAAAGGGCTATCATAAAATGTTGAATTCTAACTTGCAAAAAATGAAACATACCTCTTAGTTGTAAATGGTTAATCTCTTCCTGACATGGTAGCTTTGCGGGCAGTCACAGGGATAGAGCTGGAAGACTTAAGTGCTAAATGAATAGAGGAAAAACATGCTCACACTATAAAAAAAATTTCATATGAACACAAGGAGAAGACAAGAAAACAAATTAACATTAAGGGGAAAAATAGTAAGAAAAAGGAACGTGGTTAACTGATTCGTGGAATGTGAAATGGATACAAGATTAAAAAAAAAAGGAAATTATTTATGCACTTAACTTTTAAATCAGATAAAAACATATTTATACAAGAAACACATATGTTAAAGGAAGAATGGATGAAAGATAGGGAGAAAAAATGGATAACAATAACAGCGTCAAGTAATAAAACAAACAGTAGGGGGTTGCAATTTTAATTAAAAACTCATTCAAACAAACTATTATACATCAGGACACAGATATAAATGGAGGACGGTGCTATTTTTCAATTAAGCTCCAGTCTACAGAAACAACTTCTTTTCTTGAGCCTGTATAGTCTGTGGCAAAACAAGATTTTATCATGGAAATATATAATATTCTAACTACATTTCAAAACTACTACTATATAACAGGAGGTGACTGGAATATAATAACCAGCCCTGTAACAGATACAAGTAAAACAAAAACTTATAACACCCAGACCTCCATAGGGATAAATGGTCTAAAAACAGATTTTAACTTATTCAACCTGCACTACTACCAGAGCAAAAACCTACCTACAATAAAATTCACATAATACTCCCAAAGATATGCATCATGGTCTAGATTAGACTTCTTTCTGATACTGGAAATATTCCTAAAGACAGAAATAAACTATTGTACAGGACCTAGGGTTTTTTTTTGGACCACTCAAAGATTACAATTAAAATAAGGTGGCCTAGTGATCTAAGCCTGAAAACAAGCAGTATAAACTGGTCTCCAAATCTGAACTTAATACAGAAAAAGGGTATAATACAGAACATTAACCACATATTAGATGAACTCTATCATGACTCAACTCAGACAGATATTCCCTATGATATTCAAAAGGGCAGCAAGTAAAGCAGGGATTAGGGGAATTTTGATTTAAAAGCATCATGGTACAGAGGTTAGCATTGTCGCCTCACAGCAAGAGGTTCTCCCATTAGATTCTCGGCTGGAGCGCCTTCTGTGTGGAGTCTGCATGTCCTTCCCATGGTCAAGTGATGTCTAAAGACATACAGGTTGGTGTGTGCGTGAATGGGTGTGCCTCCGTTGAAGGTTGGGCGTCAGGCTGGCAACTCAGCACCGTAAAAATCCACTGCCAATTATTAGTGGACCAGAATTCCGCTGTGGTGATCCCTAACTGGGAAAAGCCTAAAGACCTAATACTACTATAAAAAAAATATATAAAAGAGAAAGACAAAACTAAAAGAAAAAATAACTGAAATAGAAGAATCAATCCAGAAAACTCGAACTCAGTACTGGAAGAACACATGAGTAACTTACAAAAAGAATTATATATAATGCATATAGAACAAGTCTTCACAAAAATGAAAACCTTAGCAAGGTACTCAGAATGGGGCACAAACTTCATCAAAATTACTGGTGAGGACAATATACGTTAACAATAATGTCCATACAATAACAGAAATTGAATACCAAGGGAACACACAATACTAATCATAAATTATCACAGTTTTGACGATTTAAATACTAAACTGTATGGCCCACAAAAAAGAAACTATGGAATTAGAGAGAGAGACTTTTCTAAAGAATCTAAACTTCCCAAAGATAAATCAAACACAGAAGGATCTACTCAAGACACCTTTCACGCAACAAGAAAGTAATAAATTGTCTGAAAACAAAAAAAGCTCCTGCACCTGATGGTTATATTGCTGAGTTTTAAAAATCCTTTGGACAACAGATTTCAAAACTTTTACTGAAAATCTATAGCTATACAAGAGAATATGGCATTGCAGATCTATATTTAAAAAATTCAAAGAAAATCTTTATACCTAAAGGAAAATCTGATAACAAAAACCCAAGAAATTACAGACTCATTTCTCTCATAAATCCAGACCTCAAAATTCTAGCTGCATTTCTTGCAAACAGATTGAAGAAAAAGTATTACCAAACTTAATATGACCTGGACAGTCAGGATTCATGATTGGTGGGCAGACATGTGATAAAACATTAACTTCAGACAATGATATTTCTATCTAAACAAAATAAAAACGCTATACATGTCCTTGCTTTAGATGCATGTAAAGCCTTTGACAAAGTAAACCTAAGCCAGTATAACCAGAGACTAGACCGCACTTGCCAAGAAGGGAGGGGAAGGGGTAGCAATCCTTTACAAAGCAGGGTTACAAGTTACTTCTTCAGACCTTAAACCACCTCTAGACAATAATGCCGAAATCCTTATTTCTAAGATTCAGCTCAATACTTGTAAATCCATATATATCATCCGTACCTACCTTCCTTCTGGTAATAACATACACACCCTCGAAAATATCCTTAGCTGGCTTTCTGTAAATCTCCCACAAGAAACTACAGACCTCGGTAACTTTAATATCGACTGTAAGTGCTGTAGTACTGAACACCCTACTACCCACCCATATTGACCTATATGGCTTTTCTCAGACTATTACCTGTCCAACCAGGATTAACAAACCCAATAATAAAGAAAGCACTTAGATTGGATTCTCACAAACAATCCTCATCAAACATATAAAGTAGGGACCCTCCCAGATGATTTAAGTGACCACTCAGTGACCTATATTATCAGGCACAAGATCAATATTACCTACCCAAGTGCATTCAGGACAATACGGACCAAAAAACATTTTAACCTTGAACTTTTCCAAAGTGAACTTAAGGCATATAATTGGTCACCAGTAAAATACCTCCCACTTGATGAAGCCGTAAAATACTTTATTTCCAAATTTTTAGCCATCCTAGACCACCAAGACTAAACTTGCCCCATGGCTCGCAAAAAATCCTTCTTAAAAACAAATCCTGGGCTAAATGGCGTACTACTAAAAACCCAGCAGACCAACAAACATTAGACAACTGAGAAATAATATAAAAAAAGCTATTCTCTTAGATAAAAGAAACTTCTACTTCCAACTCCAGCAAACTCACCAAAATAAACCACAAAAGTTTTGGGCAAGTATTAACAGACTTCTACATCCAAGCCAATCCATTACACCAAATCCGCAAGGCACTAACCTTGAGAATCCCAAACAAACTGCTAATGCCTTCAATACCTTTTTCACAGAGGCCATCCAATCTCTTGCCAATCAGCTATTCCCAGATAGCTCAACTCTGCCAACATCCACTGCTAGCTCACTCCCTTCATTTCAGTTGCAATCAGTTCCAACTTCCCTCTTTTGAACCCTTCTCCAAAAACTAAAACCAACCACCCCCTCCACTGACCAACTACCTGCAGAATACCTGCAAAAAGCAGCTAAAGCCATAGCCTATCCCATTTCCATACTGATTAACAGAACCATAAATTAAGGTACCATCCCAACTATCTTGGAAAATCTCTCACATTATCCCCCTACATAAAGGTGGTAACCCAAATGAATTTTCAAACTATCGCCCCATAGCCTTACTTTCTCCTTTGGCAAAAATAATGGAAAAGTGCATCCATAGGCAACTACTACATCACCTGATCCAAAACAACTTACTTGCTAAATGTGAACATGGATTTAGGCCATTACACAGTACCACCACTGCCCTGTTATCCTTTACAGACTACATTAACAAAAACTGTAACATCAGCATTCTTTCCTCTGCACTCTTTATCGATCTTTCTAAAGCTTTCAATATGGTTAACCACTAGTTACTTATTATATACTCAAATCCCTTTCAGTTGATGCACTGGCTATACAATGCTTCTAATCATACTTAGACAATAGACAGCAGGCTGTGCTATGAGATAATAATCTATATCCCACCTCCCCATTACCCTTGGTGTCCCCTCAAGGATCCATATTAGGCCCGCTTCTATTCTCCATTTTTATTACTGACCTGCACTCAGCAATTCCTCAAGCTACCTGTATACAATACGTGGATGATTCCACAATAATATGCTCAGCCACTTCACCATCTGAACTACAGTCCCTAACCCAAAAGCCATTTAATACAGTTGAAAAATGTTTTATACAGCACTACCTCCTCTTGAACCCCAAAAAAAAACAAAACTTTTGCTTTTCACTCCTACCCAGAAGTCCACCCCAGTAGATTCTACAGTCATATCTAATAATGGCACTCTCATATCTCCTGACCCAACCACCAAACTCTTAGGAATAACAATAGACAGCAACCTTAACGTTGATACTCATATTAACAACACAATAAAAACTGTCAATAAGAAACTGGGGTCCCTCTACAGAATCAAACCCTACTTTACACCATTAGCTAGAACCACTATAGCCCACACTCATTTAATCTCCACACTCATGTATAGCTTCACTTATATATACTAATCTGTCAAAAAATAACCTAACCAAACTGGCAATCTCCTACAATAATATTGCTAGATTTGTCACTGGCGCTCCATTTAGAACCCTCCATTGTCTTAATCTAAAGCAGCTAGGATGGCTAGAGCTACAAAATCAGCTTCAATTTCACCAGCTTACTATTGCCCATAAGACCCTTTACCAACCTACCAATACTCCAATACTCTCTAGCCTCATTACCCCTTACAAAAATCTTAAAAACGTACGTTCATCAAACTACTTGTTTGCACAAGTAAATCCAACAACTTGGCAGGAGACTCTCTGTTCTCTAACACTGTTGGGAAAAACTGGAACCTACTTCCCAGTGAACTTTTATCACGGTCTTCAATATCACTTTTCAAATATAAACTGAAACTATACCTTAGAACACATTGGTTATGCCCCTGTTCTAACCCTGACTAGCTCACTATCTTTTTATTACTGGATACTGCTCTCCTTTTACTCTTCTGTACTAACTCCAGTCTTTCTCCTTAATAACCCAAGAGACTATGATCTTGCAATTTAAGCTAATGTATATAGTGCCATCATTCTAATGCATATAATTTTTTTTTTTAGTGTTCGTGTTAAGATTGTTAAAAAGTAAGGTATTTTACTAAGATCATTTGTTATATTACTGTACTGTACCAACATTTTTGTAATTGTGTGTTTTTGGAGCTTATCTCCCTGGGCCTCTACTGAAAATGGACATATATTCAGTTAGACTAGCCCAGTCAAAAATGTAAAATAAAATAAAATAATAAACTTTTTTTCTATACTGCCCTATTTTGATATGTCACAGGAATTTACAAATATAATAAAAATTGTATATGAAAGCATTTACACAATTCTATACAATGTTTGTGTCTTTCAGCTTTTCCCGGTTAGGGCTCGCCACAACGGAACTCTGGTCCGCTAATGGTTGGCAGTAGAGTTTTACGTGCTGGCTTGCCGGGCCTAACACACAACCTTCTATGAAGGAATGCCTATTCACACATGTCGCCACACAGAAGATGCTCTAACTGAGAATAGAACGGGCAACATCTAACTGTGAGGCGACAACGCTACCGCAGCACCACCACTGCAGTCTACACAATTCTATACAATAATAAAACAAATTCAGATCCAATAAAGATTCTTAATGGGACCAGAAAGGCTGCCTGCTATCTCCGTACCTCTAGCTTATATATAGAACCTTTATTTTTACTCATAACCCAAAAAACATACCATCATATTCCAGACATTTTTAAAAATAAAATTGTAACAACCGCCTTTGCTGATGATTTAAACATATATTTCACACTCCCTAACACTGACTTGAACAAAATCCTAGACTAAGTTAACAGTTTCTCAAAAGTTTCAAACTATGAAATTAATCCCACAAAATTCCTAATTTTCCTCAATCCATTAGGTCACACTGAAACATTTTCCTGATTCGGAAATAAAAAATTAAAATACTCCCTAAAATAAGTACAATTATCCATTGAGCATAACTCAATACTATTCAAGCAGAATAACACTAAAGACATGAACAGACATTGAAAAGGATATCCAGAGATAGGGAAAATGAAGCCATCCTTTTTTTGAAAGCAGCTGTTACAAAAATGAATATTCTACCAAGGTTATTATTTCAACTCAATGCAACAAGAGAAGAAAAATAAAACTGTTTGAAAAACTTCTTTAAGAAACTAAATGAAGCTTTAGCTAAGTTGATCTGGTACCCTGATCTGTTAGAATTAGCTATCAGAAGTTAATGTATCCCAAGGAAAAGGGAGGACTGGGACTACATGACCTTAATTTATATTATGATATAATATATTCATAGGTGTGTACTAGGCTAACGGTCCTGGAGCCTTTACAAGCCTAACCCATAGGATTACCCTGGTTCCTAGTGCCTCTGTCGAGTAGCGCCACTGGAGTGATCCCCAGGGTGAATTTTATATTTCCCATCCACTCATCAAGATTTCTCTTGAAGAGGGCCAGTGAGGTGTTCTGCTTGACATGTATGGGAAGTCTATGCCATAGCATGGACAGTCTCTGGGTTATGAACCTGTCCCTCCAGCATGTTCTTTTGATTGTGGTAATGAGGTTGAGGTCTCTGGAGCATGTGGTGCAGAGGGATTGGGATTTCTTTAGATGCAGCATTTCTAACAGAGCTGGGTCAGACATGACTTTGTAAGTCAAGCAGAGATCGCCTATATGTAGGAGATATGAGACAGAGAATAGTTGGGAGTTTTTTGAGTCTGTCCATATTGGACAAGTGTTTAAGGCCTAGGATCCTTTTTGTGAGATACTTTTGCGGCATCTCCAGTTGTTGCAGGTGTCTAGTGAGGTACATGCCAAATGGGGCATTGTACTCAATGACTGGCCTAATGAGGGAAGAGTAGAGGGAGACAATGACCTCTATCTTCCTGGATGCAAAACCCTTAGTAATGAGATGTGCCACATAAAATGACTTTCTGACCATAGTGGCAATGTGGTGGTCAAGAGAGGTTGCTGTCAACCTGTGTTCCTAGATCTCTTATAACGCCTTCTGTGTTCGGTGGACTACCATCGATGTGGTAATTCAGGGGAACCGGGTTATTCCCAAGGGTGATGGCATATTTCTTGGCATTGGGCTTAAGGCCATGGTCTTGACACCAGTCGCTGGTCTCATTGAGGCCTTTGTGTAGGATATCAACATCACTTGGAGAGTTAATAGCTCCCAACTTGCAATCGTCTGTGAACTTTGTCAGCCAGAGTCCCTTCGTGTTGGCGTGGACTTCAGAGAAGTAGATACCAAACAGGAGAGGACCCAGGAACGAACCCTGTGGGACTCCACTTGTGACTGTTCGACAGTCTGACTTGGAGTAAACTACTTTCACACTGTGGGTTATATCTGTGAGTCAGTTTGCAACCCACCTAGTGATATAGGGGTTGATGCCTAGCTTATTGAGCTTTTCTATGATTCCTGAGTGGCGAATGGTATCAAAGGCCCTGGCCAGATCAAGGTAGGCTGTATGAACCACCTTGCCTTCACCCACAGCTCTGGCGACTAACTCAAAGAAGTCAACCAAGTTGAGCAGGCATGATCTACCCTTCACAAAACCAAACTATGTAGGATACAGAGTTTGGAGACTCCCTATATCCTTGTTTATTAGGTCCATGATGATGCTTTCCATAGCTTTGCAAATCAGACTCATCAGGCTAATGGGGCGATAGTTCCTGGGGTCTATAGTCTCTCCTCCCTTGTGGAGAGGGATGACTATAGCAGTGCAACATTCGGTAAGGACAAAGCCTGATGTGAGGCTGTGATTGAACAGGGCACACAGGTGAGGTGCCAGTTCACTCTGTAGTTCATGTAGAACACAGCCAGGGATATTGTCAGGTCCCATAGAACCTGTATTCTTGGCCTTCTTTCAAACTGAGTCATTCAAGTTGCTGAATATAATCCGAAGGGTAAAGAATGATATCCACCATTTAACTTATGTTATGACTAAGTCAAAAACAGTACAATCCTAAAGCCCCCCTTCCATTTCATAAATCAAGAAAATCTAAAGGATAGCAGATTTCATATCTCATTAAAACACAGAATAATTAGATTTCACAAAATGATGGAAGCACTAAACTTAAGTACTTACATCCTGTTACAACCAATACACCTGAATCCAAACCTCAGATTAAATAATGAGATGATAAACTTGTACAACTATCCGCTCATTAAGAAATGCAATGTTTGGGATATGTACAAACATAGGAAAAAAAAATCTTTAGAGCACACAAGGAATGTCCTTAACCTTCCGAAAGGATACATCATAATGCTAAGGCAAATTAGAGAACTGTGCACTTTAATACTACAAGATTTTGAAGTAAAACAATAAAGCTATAAATACGTGCAATACATTATAGAACTTACTAACTTTAAGGAAAAAAATACTGTCTAATACATATAGGCTAATAGTATCCAGACCTCCCAACCGTCCCGAATTACTCGGTTTTTACCGAGTTTTGGGGTCAAAATGAAAGGGTGCCATGATTCCCGAGTGGCACCCCTTCATTTCCGATTTTTTTGCTTTCTTTTTTTTATGTTTTGAATTTTCGCGCTGTTGGAGCTGACGTCATCAAGTGCGCGATGACGTCAGCTCGTCAACGCTACCAGCCAGTCGGAATTGAGCTCAAGGAGCTCACGTCATTATTTCCGGCTGGCTGTGAGCAGGCTCAGCAGGCGGGAAATGAAAATTAAACAGTAGCAGCACTAATGATGCCGAGAATGGGCTGGCTTTACATTACTTTTTTAAACTACTGCAATGCTGCGAATGGGCTGGTGACTGGAGTCATTTTATTTTTGCTAATTTTTTCCAAAGTAAATGGACTTTGGGCTGCAGGCTGAGAGAACGGGCTGAAGCAAGCAAGGCATTAGGTAAGGAAACAAAGTGTGTGTGTGTGTGTGTGTGTGGCTGGGTTTTCACTTATTGTTAGGTAGCGATTTAGGGTCTGTGTCCGTTGTATGTTAAGTATCTGTATTTAAAGCAGCTCTGTCCATGTGTGTAAAAACAAGCAGGTAGCTCCGTTTTAAGTATGTGAGTGTAAGCAGCTCCAGTTTACGTTAGAAATCTTTGTAGCAGCTCTGTTTTAATGTGTGTGTGTGAGAGAAATGCAGGTCTGTTTTACATTTATCTTAGTAGCAGTTTAAGCAAAAGTGTGTGTGAGAAATCTCTGCAAGTCTGTTTTACATTTTATATAAATCGTTGGTGTGTGTGTGGTTTAGATTAGAAATCTTGCAGCTCCGTTTAAATGCGTGTTGGAGAAATCTCTGCAAGTCAGATTTATCTGTGTAAGCAGATCCGGTTTATATTAGAAAATAGAAATATTTGTAGCAGCTCCATTTTGCAGAAATGTGTGTGTGTAAATTGTAAGCATCTCCGGTTTATGTTAGAAATCTTTGTAGCAGCTCTGTTTTAATGTGTGGCTTACATTAGAAGTCTTTGTAGCAGCTCCATTTACATTTTACAGAAATCTTTGTACTAACTAAGCAAGCAGTGCAAGTCCGTTTTACTGTGTATGTGAGAAATCCCTGCAATAGCAGCTCCGTTTACATTTTACAGAAATCAGTGCAGGTCCATTTTACATTTTAGCAAGCTGTGCAGTTACTCTGACTGTAGCGCATAGGCACCAGGGCTCAAGACTTGCTAGTGAAATGCATGGTTACTCTGACTGTAGCTCATAGGGACCAGGGCTCAAGACTTGCTAGTGAAATGCATGGTGGTAACACAACATTTTATTCTAACAACTTTACAAAATTATACAAGCAATGTTTAAAATGTGCCCCTGTTTTATGACCTTTTGCCCCCCCCCCCCCAAAAAAAAGAAATTGAAAATAAGAGTGAGAAGCTGTGTAAGATACCTATGGCTTATACTACTGTCATTCTATGTATAGTATGGATGTGGAAGTAAACTTTTATGATGGAATTGTTCTGAATTGGGCAACTTTGTCATTATTTGTTCATGCATTTTGTTTCACTGCCTACAGTACAGCCTACTGGGAAAATGTTAAAATAATTTAAAATGCGCTATAAAAAGTGTGTTGTACTGTACAAGGAATCTAATTGAATAAAGTCAGGAAGGTATATCAAAGAAAAGAGCACATGTATGTTTCTTGTTTTGTGTGCAAGAGGCCAATGATTTGAAAACAGCCCAAAGGTGATTTTTATCCACGACTGACCAAATGCATTTTCTTTGGATGTGGTGTGGGTTTCAATGAATGAGTTTCAAGGGCAGGGAAGTTTTAATGCCAAGTCTATTTTCATTGTGAGGCAGTATTGCTTTGTTTACCAGATGTTTATTAGTGTTTGGGCATTGCTGTGCTGTAAAATGTAAAAATAATATCCAAATAATCATTGTAGAAGTAAAGCAGTATGCAAACATTAGTGTTTATGGTAAATGGGGCAAAATAGCCAGGTGACGGGACATTGGAATGGCTGCAGGGGGAATCTGTTCTTCAGTTTACGTTTGAAAGTTGGTATCCCACAATTCCATTGGAGTGCGTGGGTTATGTAATTATGTATGCAAATTAGATGTTAATCAGCGTACAGATTTGTACCTATTTTTCATGGGCCTTGTCCAGATTTTTGATGTTTCCAGGTTGAGAGGTATGATAGTATCCCTTAAGATATCAAACATCAATTTTATATTCAAAATACTGGGTTGAAAACTCAAAGAAATTACTGAAAATCAAAAATCTAAATCCATCGAAAGATTATTGTTTCATAGTTTCATAGTATAGTACTAGGCTATCTGCCCTGGGGCATTTGTAAGCCTAGCCATAGTGATGTGGCATTTGCCACCCCATGAAATGGTACAAAAATGTACAGAATAAATTTAGAATACTGTGTCTAGTAGTGACACAATGAAGGTCCCCTTATATAATAGAATTAGTTTACTGTGCCCCTGTCTAGCAGTGACACAGATGTGACCCCTGGGGTAAACTTACGATCTCCCATCCACTCATCAAGATTTCTCTTGAAGAGAGTCAGTGAGGGGCTCTGCCTATCTGAACTGGGATCTTGTTCCAAAGCATGGGAAGCCTCTGGGTTATGAATCTATCCCTCCAGCATGTCCTATTCATACTTGTGCGAGGTTTAAGTCTTTAGCTCTCGTGGTCCTGATGGACTTGGATTTTTTGAGGTGGAGCATGTCCATCAGATCCTGATTGGACATGGCCTTGTACGTCAGGCAGAGATCACCTCTGAGCAGGCGGTATGATACTGAATAGAGCTGAAGTTTCTTTAGTCTGGCAGAATAAGACATATGTTGGAGACCCTTGATCCTCTTGGTGAGGTACTTTTGTGGTCTCTCCAGCTGTTGCAAATGCCAGGTGAGGTACATACCAAATGGGGCATTGTACTCAATCATGGGTCTGATGAGGGAGGAATATAGGGGTACAATGACATCCTTGGATCTAGATGTGAATTCCTTCATGATGAGGTGTGCAAGGTAGAATGTTTTTCTAACCACTTTGGCAACGTGGGTATCAAATGAGAGGTCACTGTCGACTTGGGTCCCCAGGTCTCTGATTACTTTTTCAGTACCTTTTAACAAATGCATGTATACTCAACTAATGATACCTAACAATGTTTACTTTACCCCAGAAATACTCCACAATTTCAACTCGGAAGTTTCACCAAACTGTCCATGCTGCTACTCACAAACAATAGAACGTATTCCATATCTTCTGGAGCTGTAAATGTACTTCTAAATTATGGTGCTCACTGAGAGTCAGACTAGAAAAGATGGGATATCAAAAATCCACATTATCATGGAAGTTTGCAATTTTGCATATCACCTATCAAAAATTACACAAACAAGCTGCATATTCTAATTACCTTCTTCTCTTTAGTAAAATTGTACATTATTCTGAACTGGTTACATCAAACTAAATTGTCATAAGAGGGTTTCAGGAGTATGGCAATAAAGTATATATCAGCACATAGTGATAACGAATAACCAAAGTCAGCATTCCTATTTTCTAAAATACTGGAGTCTTATCCTGGATCATATCTTAAAAGAATAGATAGATGAGAAAAGACAAATTAGTGTGAATGTAAACTGAAAAGGGCGCAAGATATATTCTTTCATGAGTGTGTCTAATGTAAACCTTGCATGTAGCAGTTATAAATAGTATGTAAACTGTGACACACATATTAATCAGAAGTTGACATTGAGGTAGCACTTGTATATATTGTATATAGAGTGTTATCTATTTAGTGTATTTTGTTGCAACACTGAAAATTCTCTTGCAAAAAGGTTACCTAAATATGACTAACTCTTCTACAATGTAATTGAATTGTGGTTTGCAAAATGACTGGGACTGTAATATGCAAACAAAACAAGAGAAAAATAAAAATACTTGGAGGTGGGGGGGCGACACTGCTCATGATGATCTTTATGGGGAATTTGCTTCCCACACTGACATTTTCACTTTCTGGATAAAGTACAGTCATGTACACTTACCATAAATGTAGATGATCGAGTGTATTCACTGTTGCAGTCATTACATTTGGGTAATCTGCTGGCAGGTTGCCCTCAGTCGGCCTGAATAACAAGTCTTGGGTCCTGCATCGGTTGCTATCTCCTCTTCCATGACGTCAAGCCGTCAGGGGTGTAAAACATGCAGCTGACGCTATTTTAATCAGTTTTTCTTGCCCTAGATGTCAGGTGCCCCCCAAATGGGGAGCAAAAAAAAAAAAATATATATATATATATATATATATATATATATATATATATATCACTATAAATATATAAATGCACTTTAGAAAACATAAAATTTACCTTCAACTAAAAGCAAATACACCACAAAGGCTTTTGAGTATAGTGAAGGAAAGAAAAGGTATAGAAAGGGGGCTGGCAGGTGGGTAATCCGGACTGCAACAGTGAATACACTCAAACATCTACATTTATGGTAAGTGTACACAACTGTACTATGTTCTTCATGTTTCATTGTTGCCATCATTACATTTGGGTAGAATCCCAAAGCTATGGATGGGAGGATGGAACTAAACAGCATTAGGAGCGGCTATAAGGCCCTGCAGGACTGCAGTGGCAAAGCCTGCCCTGGATTTAGAAAAGAGAGGTAAATGGTAATGCTTTGTGAAAGTATGAACTGAGCTCCAAGTAACAGCTTCTAATATGTCTCTGGTAGGGACCCCTCTGAGGAAAGCTGCTGTAGTAGAGGCAGCCCTGGTGGAATGGGATCTGATCCCCTTGGGCACAGGTTTACCATGGTGCAAGTAGCAGAACCGAATACAACAGCTTATCCATTTAGAAATAGTCTGCTTTGATATAGCCTTCCCCTCTGATCCTGCAGCAAATGCCACCAGTAGTTGCTCAGACTTTCCTAGAGATTTTGCCCTGTTTAAGTAGAATCTTAGTTGTCTGTGTACATCCAATGAATGCAGAATCCACTCCCCCTTGTTCTGTGGATTTGGGAAGAAAGTAGACAGGTGAATGGTCTGGTTTAGAGCCACACTGGATACCACCTTAGGCATAAAAGAAGGACTGGTCCTGAGGGCCACCCTGTCCGGGTAAAAAATAATGAGAGCCTGTAGTTCTGAAACCTTTATAGCTAAACTGACTGCCAAAAGAAAGGCCGTCTTCCAAGAAAGAAATTTTATATCCGCACTAACTGCTGGTTCAAAAGGAGGTAGGGTGAGTTTTTCCAGCACAAAATTGAGGTCCCATGCAGGAGTAGGCGCCCTCCTGGGAGGCCTTAAATTTCTGGCCCCTCTGAGGTACTGTTTTAGCAGGGGATGAGAAAAGAGGGGGAGGCTCTGTGTTGTAATGAACCGAGATGGCAGAGGCATGGATTTTTATTGAAGAAAAAGATAGGCCCCTGTGAAGCATCTCAGTTAGGTATTGCAAAATCTGAGGAACATTGGGCTTTGCTGTGTCTTTTCCTTGTGCTTGGTTCCAAACACAGAATCTCTTCCATTTATCAGCATAAGATTTTCTAGTACTAGGCCTTCTGGCCTCCAAAATGACATCCATCACAGGTTTACTGAAAGATGCAGTTGGTGAAATTAGTTGATTAGTCATGCTGCAAGATTCAGAGTTTGGAGCCGAGTGTGCAGAATTTAACAGTTCTACTGAGACAATAGGTGAGGTGTTTGAGGCAAGTACCACGGAGGAAGGTGTGACATATTCCTTAGAAGTGGGTACCAGTGTTGGCGAGGCCAGTCTGGAGCAATTAGAATCATTTTTGGTTTTTCCTGTCTGACTTTTAGTAAGACATTGGAGAGTAGAAGCAGAGAGGGAAAGGCACAGACTGATAAGTTTTTCCAGTTGACGGATAGAGCATCCACTTTCCATGCTTTTTTGGGATGAGTTCTTGTGCAGAATTTGTCCAATTGATAGTTTTTGGGGGGAGGCAAATAGATCTATGTCTGGGCTCCTCCATTTTTGTGTTAACATGCTATAGATTTGTGGATCCAGTTTCCATTCATGCGGGTCCATAAGATTTCTGCTTAGGTCGTCTGCCAGAGTATTTTGCTTTCCTGGCAGGAATTGAGCTTGAAGATGTAATTGGTAAGTCAAGGCTGTGTTCCACAAGGCCATGGATAGTCTGCATAGGGGGTAGGAGTGGGTACCCCCCCCCCCCTGCTTGTTTATGTACCACATAACTGTGGTGCTGTCCGTCTTTATCAGTACTTGTCCTAGATGAAGGAAGTTCTTGAAGGCTGTCAGAGCATTCTGAACAGCTAGCATTTCTTTCTGGTTGATATGTAGATGCATTTGGTTTGGGCTCCATTTTCCCTGAATGCATCTCCCTGCCAGGTGGGGCCCCAAGCATAGTCTGATGCATCTGTAGTTAGGGGTTGGGTGGCAGGAGGTAGAATAAATGACAGTCCCTTGTTTTGGTGACATGTCTCTGCCCACCAAAGAAAAGTACAGTTTTGTACCTACCACAAATGTAGATGTCCAATAGACATGCAACTGCAGTCATAACATATGGGTTGTCCTGCCTCAGGCAGCCCTCGGTCGGCCGGATTCCAAAGTCTGGGTCTGACGTCGGCTGATGTCGCATTTCTCTCCGACGTCAGAGCGGCTGGAGTACAGAAGCATCAGCCGACGCCATTTTCTTCGGTGTTTCTTGCCCCAGATGCCAGGTGCCCTCCAAGGAAGGCTGTAATCAAATTGGAAGACAAAAACAGGATTCCAGACAAATAAATGAGCAATAAAACAAATACACCATAACAGATATCCCCAGCTAAGAGAAAAGTACAGTTTTGTACCTACCATAAATGTAGATGTCCGATAGGCATGCATCTGCAGTCCTTACAAATGGGTTGTCCTGTCATCAGGCAGCCCTTGATCGGCAGGATTCCAAAGTCTGGGTCTGGCCTCGGCTGATGTTGCACTTCACCCGACGTCATAGCTGCAGTTATTCGGGTATAAAGGTATCAGCCGACACCATCTTCCTCAGTGTTTCTTGCCCCAGATGCCAGGTGCCCTCTAGGAAGGCTAAATTTGGATAATTGCAAAAGTTTCCAAATAAGAGAGCAATAAAATAAACATGTATATACATATATACAAACAAATACACCATAATAGATTCCCCCAGCTAGCTAGAAGATGGGTAAATACCCTAGGAGTACCTCAGAGGGGAAGGAGGGAGGGTAATCCTGACTGCAGATGCATGCCTATCGGACATCTACATTTATGGTAGGTACAAAACTGTACTATGTCCTTCAAGGATGCATCTGCAGTCCTTACAAATGGGTAGAATACCATAGCCAAACTGGGGGAGGAGGAGTAATAAGATTATGGTGTAGTTAAGATCCCTTGCAAAACAGCAGTGGCAAAACCTGCTTGGGATCTGGAGTATAAGGGTAAATTATAATGCTTGGCAAATGTATGCACGGAGCTCCAAGTAGCAGCCTCTAAAATGTCTTTGGTAGCCACTCCTCGTAAAAAAGCTGTGGTAGTGGCTGTAGCCCTTGTAGAGTGAGGTCTGATGTTTTCTGGAGATTTCTTCCCATGGTAAGAGTAACAAAATCTAATGCAATTTCCTATCCACTTAGAGATTGTCTTTTTTGAAATTGCTTTTCCTTCCATTCCTGTTGCATATGCTACCAAGTAGCTGGTCAGTTTTTCTATTGCTCTTGGTCCTGTCCAGGTAGTAACGTAATTGTCTATGTACATCCAAGGTATGCAACAGTCTTTCTCCCCTGTTCTGTGGGTTGGGGAAGAATGTAGGCAGGTGGATAGCTGTTGTGATTTCTTTTCGTTTATGGTGTACCCTAGGCATGCTAGAAGCCTTTTTACAAATGCCAGATGTTGAAGAAGAGTGTCCTTGTCCTCTGCCTGAATGAGACAATTGTCCAGATAAGGATAAATTTGAATATATCTTTGTCTGCAAAATGCAATTACTGGTGCCAGGCACTTTGTAAAGACCCTGGCAAAAGGGCAGTGAAAAGAATTGGTAATGCGAAAAACCTGCTTTGAAGCAGAGGTATCTTCTGCAAGATTCCATTGCCTAGCATAGGCAGTAGCTGTTGTAAAGTCAGCATTTTGAATTTTGGAATGTCCAGGAATGTGTTTAGAATTGATAAGTCCAGAATTGGATGCCATGATTTGTTTTTTCTCGGTACCAGTAAAAGTCTTGAATAAAATCCTTGTCCTTTTTCCTTTTCTGGCACTGGTTGAATAGCCCCCATATCCATGAGGAACAAGACTTGTTTCTGGACCTCTGCCTACTGGTTTGGTGGCAGATCTGGCCATCCATTTGGAATTGCCAATGTGTAGAAATGAAATCTGTACCCCTGGGATACTATGTTTAATACCCACTTGTCCTGGGTAATTAACTGCCAATTTTGAGCATGACATGCTAGTTTTCCCCCCAAGGGGGCTGCCAAAAAATAAGTACTTGGAGATGGTAGAGGAAAGTCATTCAGAATGCTTACTGTAGGGTTGTGCTTTGTCACCTCCAGATTTGGAGGTGGAGGCACCCCATTGCTTTGACTTGTAAGATCCCTGTGATTGATATCTGGAACTTTTGGGGTGCCTGGGTTTGCCCTGAGTGGCTCTGTTGGACACAGGAAAGGACCAGTTCTTAGCAGGCAAGTGCCTACTGAATCTGTGTGGCTGCACTTGCAAGAAATCTTTTACAGTTTGCATAGATTTAGCTTTGTCTTCCATTCTCTTTAAAACCTCTTTTGCCTTATTACCAAACAGACTGTCATGCTGTAAAGGGGCATCCAACAATTTAGCTTTAACATGATCAGGCAGATTTTGCTCCTTGAGCCAGGCATGCCTTCTTATCACAGATCCAGTTACGGAGGCCCTGCAAGAGGCCTCCAGGGAATCAAAACCACATTGCAAAGTATGCTTTCCAACCTGTTCTGCTGAATGCAATAAATCCTGCAACTCTATTTTCCACACAATCAGAAATCAACATCATCATTTTCTGTTTCAGTAAGCCCATAACATCCTGCTGATATTTAAGCATATAAAACTGGCAGTTTAAAGCCCTGATTGCCAAGGTTGCAGACGTATAAACCTTCTTTCTCCATCTATCCAGCACCCTGGAATCTCTATCAGAAGGGGTAGGATTTTTGGCTGTAGAAGCCTTAACACCCTTGGGACCCTGAGAAATAGTCTCAGGATCAGCAGCAGAATTTTTGAAAAGAAATTTGTGGAAGTCAGAAACCCTGTAATATCTGTCTGGCTTACTAGGAGCCAGAGGCAGGGAATCAGGAGCAATGCTTGATTCCGAGAACACATCATCAACAATGTCTAATACAGGAGGTATTGCCAAAGGCCTATGCTGAGGAAGAAGAAGAAAATCCCTAAGCCTCTTTTTTGATTCTGAGAAATCCTGACTCTCCCAGTGAAAATGTTCCCTTAAAGTATGCGAAGTCTCTCCAAAAGAGTAATCCTCAGACGGAGAGGCAGAAGGGATGGATTCCTCTGCATGAGTCCTCAATAAGGTGGAATAGAAAATTCCTGATCGGAAGAGGAAATCAGAAGAAATGGAAACCTGATTTGAAGATTCATAATCAGTGTCTTGCCTAAGCCTCTAGTGGAGAGGGGGGGGGGGGGGTTGGGAACCCCTGATCAAGGTAATTAAATCCTCAGCCATTTTGATTATTTGTTTTTTAGGCATAGGGGCCTGAACATGTGGCTCATGCATCAGTTTTTTAGACACAGAAGTTGGTTTTGGCCTCGTTTATGATGATGGCATCGGTTTAATATAAAAATGTTGAGGCCTGAAAACACCCTCAGAAGTCGGTGCCTGCTCAGTGGCTCCAGACCCATCCATGGGAGAGACATCCACGGGTTCAATACTTGCAGAACCTCGCGGCATACCGGACTCCGAATGGGTCTCGGTAGAGGCCTGCGACTCAAAAGTAGCGGGTATGAGGTGCTGTGAAAGCACCTCACTGAGTACCGGCAACTGGCTTAGGAGAAGCTTCATCATCGGTTTTGGACCTCGACGGTCTGTCTCTGTCTTTTTCCTGGTGCTTTTTGTAAACTCTGGTAGTCGGATTGCTAACCGACACATTTCAGGGTAGTTAAATCTTGAACCAAAATATTTAGAAGTAAAAATATACTGACGCTTAATAGTGCATTGGTTAAATTCAGCACAAAACTGACAGGAAGGCACATTGTGATCAGGGCCTAGGCAAGGAATACAGTACAAATGAAAATCCTTATGAGGTATTTGCTTCCCACAAGTAATGCAATTAACTTTTACTGACATTGGTAAGGAGCAAGAAAAGTTTCTTAGCTTTGTTTGAAGACTTGTTCTGAAACTCAAAATGAAAATTTCTGGAGTCGGCCGACCAGCACTTGCACTGCTTCTGCTTTGGGCACCCGGCAAGAAAGACTAATTAAAATGGTCGGCTGCATGTTTTATACCCCTGGCGACCTTACTTCATGGATGAAGAGACAGCAACTGACACAGGACCCAAGACTTTGTTATTTAGGCCGACTGAGGGCAACCTGCCAGCAGATTACCCAAATGTAATGACTGCAACAGTGAAACACGAAGAACATCATGTAAACACACCAAAATAAAATTAGAAGTAGAGGTCCATTGCCATCCGGCATAGAGGTATGAATGTGTGCCTCCCTGTTTGTTGATGTACCACATAACTGTGGTGTTGTCGTCCTTATCAACAGTTGACCCTGTGAAGAAATGGTCTGAATGTCTGAATTGCCAGTTTTACTGCCAGCATTTCCTTTTGATTTATGTGTAGGTGCAGCGGTCTTGAGTCCATAAGCCTTGTAAGCACTTGTCAGCATGTGCCCCAACCGAGGTCTGAGGCGTCCGTTGTGATGGTCTGGCTTGGTTGAGTGCTGTGGAAGGGCAGTCCTTTGTTTGATTGACAGGCCTGAGCCCACCATTGGAATTCTTGCTTCAGGCATGGAATTATTGGAATTTGGGTTTCTAGGCTGTGCTTGTGCTGAGACCATAAATTCCTTAGGTACCACTGTAACTTTCTCATATGTAGTCTGGCATGTGGAATCAATATTATGCAGGATGCCATGTAACCCAGGGCTTGCAGGACTTTTCTTGCTGTTAGCTGGTTCTGCTTTGTTAATGCCATGAAGTAGAGGGAGTTGCTCCTGTTTTTCTACTGTTAGGAATGCCATTTGTCTTGATGTGTCCAGCTCTGCACCCAAGAAGGTTATCCTTTGGGATGGTATCAGCCTTGACTTTTTTATATTGACTGTGTATCCCAGGGCTTGCAGTAGATGAATGGCCCTTTTCAAGTCTTTTGTTAATTTGTTTTTGTTGTCCGCTTGTAACAGGCAGTCGTCCAGGTAAGGGTAAATTTGAATCCCCTGAAGTCTGCAATGAGCAATTACTGATGCCAGGCATTTCGTGAATATTCTGGGCACAGTAGATAAGCCAAAGGGCAATGCTGAGAATTGATAATGCTCTGATCCTGCAAGAAATCTGAGGTATCTTCTGCAATTTGGTCATATGGGGACGTGCAGGTATGCCTCCTTGAGATCTAGAGTTACCAGCCAAGACTCCTTGCCCAGCATGGGAAGAAGTTGCTGTAGGGTCAGCATTTTGAATTTTGGGACAATGAGGTATGTGTTTAAAGCGGACAGGTCGAGAATAGGTCTCCATTGGTCTTCTTTTCTTGGTACCAGGAAGAGTCTGGAGTAAAATCCTTGCCCTTGTTCCATAAATGGTACCCTTTCTACAGCTCTCATCCTTAGTAAGTGAGTTATTTGTTGTAGAGCTTCTGTCTTCTGATTTGGAGGTAGGTTTGGCATTCCTCTCTTCCTTGGTAGAGTATGGAAGTGAAACCTGTAACCTTGGTCTATTGTCTCTAAAATCCATTTGTCTCCTGTGATGTAATGCCAGTTTACTGAAAACAAGGCTAGCTTTCCGCCTAAGGGTGCTTCTAGTTGTTCCCTGGTAGGCGGTGCCAGAGCCAAGTCACTGTGATTGTCCTGTGGAAGTGGTGGTGGCTGGATCTGTGGCTGTACCTCGCTGGCTATTAGCCTGCCACTGATGTCCCCTGTAGGCACCTCTGGATTGACCCCTGCCTCTTCAGTGCCTATTCCTGCCTCTCTGAGCTCTGGAGGTGTCTGGAAAGGACCAATTCTTGGAAGGCCAGTTCCTGCTAAACCTTGGAGGCTGGACCTGCAAGAAATCCTTGACTGTCTGGACAGATTTTGCTTTCTCTTCCACCTTCTTCAGCACCTGCTGTGCAGGAGAGCCAAACAAATTGAGCTTATCCATGGGAGCATCTAGGAGCTTTGATTTAACATGGTCTGGTAAGGACTGCTCTTTTAACCATGCATGTCTTCTGATCACTGTGCCAGTCATGGCTGATCTAAAGGAAGTCTCCAGTGCATCATAGCCACATTTTAAGGAATGATTACTGACCTGCTGAATGTTATGTACCATTTCCTGAACAGATTTTTTGCCTAATGGTTCATCCGAGGACAGTTTTTTAGTTAACTGGTCTAACATAAATTCCTGATACTGAATCATGTGGAATTGACAGTTCAAGGCCCTAGCTGAAAGAGTAGCAGAAGTGTAAACTTTTTTACCCCATCTCTCTAAGGCCCCAGATTCCCTTTCAGAGGGGAGGGGGTTTTTGGCAGAGGTAGCTGCTACAGCCTTGGGTCCCTGGGAGATAGTTTCGGGATCTGCAAAGGGAGCCTTATACAAATGATAATGTGTGTCCGAACCCTGTAGTACCTGCTCGAGGCTTAGCAGGGGCGGAGGAAGAATCAAGAGCAGTACAAGCATCATTAAATGCATCATCCACAACAGTAAGTACTGGAGGAATAGCTAAAGGCCTATGCTGTGGCAAATGCAAAAAGGTTCTAAACCTTTTCCTAGAGTCTGAAAAATCCTGGCCCTGCCATTGAAATTGTTCCCTCATAGCATGCAAGGTTTCCCCAAAAGAAAATTCCTCAGGCGGAGAGGCAGAAGGAATGGACTCTTCTGCATCAGAGTCCTCATAAGGAGAAAAAGGGCCCTCTGGAGGGTTTGAATTATCTGATTCATCAGAGGAGTCATCTGAAGAAACTGGCTCAGGGGGCTCTACTCTAGGCCTCTTCTCTGGAGGTGGGTGAGAGGCCCTGTCTGGGTGTGGTTGGGATCCCGGATCAAAGAAATGAGATCCTCTGCTAGACTAAGCATTTGTGAACTAGAGCTAGGCCTGTGAGAGGGTCTTAGCAGGCACAGTTTTGGTAGATTTTGCTGCTTTAGCCCTGGCAAAGGCCTTAATCGACATGGATGCAGGTGGCCTAGCAGCTCCACGTGCAGGGGTAGAAATATCCAAAGGGATAGTATCAGATAAATCCTGTGAACCTGCAAGAGCGGGTGGGATTTCAGTTGCAGATTCAGCCATGCTGAATGAGGCCTCGGTAGGAGGAAAGCTTTCGGCCGAAGGAAGAACCGTGGACTCGGTTTCAGCCGAAACCGAGACACTCGCGGTTGGCTTAACTGCGGTTTCGGCCGAAACCGCGGACCGCGAGTGTCGGTCCTTTTCCTTGCGTTTCTTAGATATTTGCGTAGTTGGAGTATCCGACGGCATAATGTAAGCAAAAGCGGGCGAAAAACTCCTCAGCAAATTCCGACCGGCGTCTAAGCGTCCGCCGGTTGAAAGAAGCACAGGCTAGACAAGCTGCTACGTCGTGGTCTGGGCCTAAACAAGGTAAGCAGTAAGAGTGGAAATCTTTATGAGGTATTTGTTTCCCACAAGTTAAACAGTTATTCACTTTTTCTGACATCGGCTGAGGCAAGAAAGAGTCCCCAGCGGTACTTAGCTTTAGAAGTCTTGGTAGTAGTAATCTCTGGTTCTGACCGACCGGCACTTGCGAACAGCTTCTGCTTCGGGCGCCACACGGCAAGAAAGACTGAGGAAGATGGCGTTGGCCGATACCTTTATACCCGAATAAGTGCAGCTATGACGCCGGGTGACGTGCGACATCAGCCGAGGTCAGACCCAGACTTTGGAATCCGGCCGACCGAAGGGTTGCCTGACGACAGGACAACCCATTTGTAAGGACTGCAGATGCATCCTTGAAGGACATCAGGGATAGGATTAGACCCTAGGCATAGAGGGGTATGGAGGGAGGGAAAATCCGACTGCAGTTGCATGTCTATCGGACATCTACATTTATGGTAGGTATAAAACTGTACTATGTCCTTCAAGAATGCAACTGCAGTCATAACATATGGGTAGAATACCATAGCTTAGCTGGGGGAGGAGGAATGCTCTAGGAAAATGATGGTGTGGCAATCAAACCCTGCAGGACTGCCGAAGCAAAGCCTGCTCTGGATCTGGAGTATAGAGGGAGATTGTAGTGTTTGGAGAATGTATGCACGGAGCTCCATGTAGCAGCTTCTAGAATGTCCTTAGTAGGCACCCCTCTTAAGAATGCTGTAGAGGTGGCTGTAGCTCTGGTGGAATGTGGTCTGACATTGGCTGGAACAGTCTTTCCATGAAAGGAATAACAGAATCTGATGCAATGTCCAATCCATTTTGAAATAGTCTGTTTTGAAATTGCTTTTCCTTGGACTGCAGGGGAGTAAGCTACAAAAAGTTGTTCAGACTTCCTACTGGTCTTGGTTCTGTCCAGGTAGTATCTAAGTTGTCTGTGAATGTCCAAGGTATGTAACAGTCTTTCCCCCTTATTCTCAGGATTGGGGAAGAAAGCAGGCAGATGAATAGCTTGATTTAAAGAAACCCTAGATACCACCTTTGGCATAAAAGTAGGGTTGGTCCTTAATGAAACTCTGTCTCTGTGAAAAATTATGAACGGTGGTATTGCCATTAGGGCCTGTAGTTCCAAAACCCTTCTTGCTGAGGTAATTGCCAACAGGAAAGCTGTCTTCCATGAGAGAAATTGCAAGTCAACTGAAGCTGCTGGCTCAAATGGAGGTAGAGACAGTTTTTCTAGGACAAAATTGAGGTCCCAGGCTGGCACTGGGGCCTTTCTTGGTAACTAATGTTCTTGATTCCCCTGAGGAATTGCCTTAGCAAAGGGTGTGAAAAGACAGGAGGATCAGTGTTATATCTAGCTGAAATAGCTGATGCATGTATCTTTATGGAAGAATATGAGAGGCGTTCTTTAGCATATCTGCCAAATATTCCAAGATGAGTGGGATGTTCAACAATGATGCATCATGTCCCTTGCTGGTATTCCAATTGCTGAATCTCTTCCATTTTGCTAAGTAAACCTTTCTGGTGGATGGTCTTCGAGCCTCTGTTAGTATCCACTGAACTTCCTTGGAGAGAGATAGGTTGAGGTTATTTACGGGATCTCCCAGGCTGTTAGCTGCAGTGTCTGAAGGTTTGGATGCACTGTTTTGAAATTGTGTTGAGTCAAAAGTAGAGGCCATTGTGGAAGGGCCCACCTCCTGGTGTGACATGTGCTCCGTAGTAGTGGATACCAGTGTTGTCTTGGCCAGTCCGGAGCTATTATGATTCCCTTGGGTCTCTCTGCTTTGATCTTTAGTAATACTGAGGTCATCAGTGGCAGAGGTGGGAATGCATAGATTGTTAGGAAGTTCCAGTTGAATGAGAGAGCATCTATTTTCCAAGCTGTTGGATGGTATGTCCTTGTGCAGAATTTTTGTAGATGATGGTTGAGGTGAGAGGCAAATAGGTCTACTTCTGGCCTGCCCCATGTCGAAGTGAGTTGTGTGAAGATCTTCGGATGTAACCTCCACTCGTGTGGATCTGTGAAATTCCTGCTTAGGCTGTCCGCCAACACATTGTCTTTGCCTGGAACAAACTGGGATTGTAACTGGATGTTTAGGCTCAGTGATTTTCCCAAAGATGCATTGTCAGTCTGCAAAGGGGTAGAGTGGGTGCCCCTTGCTTGTTTATATACCACATCACAGTGGTGTTATCTGTCATTATCAGTAAATGGCCTTGCTGAAGTTGGTGTTGAAAGGCCTCGATGGCATGCATTACTGCCAGCATTTCCTTTTGGTTTATATGCAGATGTGTTTCCTTTAGAGACCATTGTCCTTGTATACACCTGCCTTCCATGTGCCCCATCCAAGGTCTGAGGCGTCTGTGGTCATGGTCTGTGTTATCTGTGGTTTTGAATGACATACCTGTGTTTGCCTGGCTCACGAGGCCCACCATAGGAATTCCTTTTGTAGGCATGGAATGGCGGAATGGTTGTCTCAAGTTGTTGCTGTGCTGAGACCAAATGCTTTTTAGGTACCATTGAAGCTTTCTCATGTGTAGTCTTGCTAATGGAACCAGGAGAATGCAGGATGCCATGTAACCCAGGGCCTGTAGGAATCTCCTTGCAGTCATCTGGGTGACTTTTGCTAAACCTTTGAAGTAATGAGTTAACTTCTCTTGCTTGTCTTCTGTCAGGTAAGCCATTTGAGAGGCTGTGTCTAATTTGGCTCCTAAGAAGATTATTTGCTGGGATGGCTGCAGTCTTGACTTTTGGAAGTTGACTGTGTATCCCAGAGCTTGAAATGTCGTATGACATAGTCAAGTTTTTGTCAACATCAATTTGTCGTCCGCTTGTATGAGGCAGTCGTCCAGATGCAGGTAAATTTGTATCCCCTGGAGCCTGCAATGAGCAATTACTGAAGCCAGGCATTTTGTGAATACTCTGGGCACAGTTTGTAAGCCAAATGGCAATGCTGAGAATTGATAATGCTCTGGCCCTGCAAGAAATCTGAGGTATCTTCTGCAGCTGTGTCTGATAGGGACATGCAGGTATGCCTCCTTGAGGTCCAGAGTAATCAGCCAAGACCCCTTGCCCAGCATGGGAAGGAGTTGCTGTAGAGTCAGCATTTTGAACTTTGGTACTATGAGAAAGGTGTTTAATGCAGACAAATCCAGTATTGGTCTCCATTGAGATTCCTTTCTTGGAACAAGGAACAGTCTTGAGTAAAACCCCTGGCCTTGTTCTTGTTGTGGAACTCTTTCTATTGCTTTCATCCGAGTCAGCAGAGAGATTTGCTTGATAACCTCTGCCCTCTGGTTTTGTGGTAGGTTTGGCATGCCTTGTTTTCTTGGCAAGGTATGAAAATGGAACCTGTAGCCTCGGTCTATAATGTCCAAAATCCATTTGTCCTTTGTCAGTCTGTGCCAATTTTCTGCAAACAGAGATAATTTCCCGCCCAAGGGAGCATCTGTTTGTTCCCTGGTAGGTGGAAGTAGAGGAAAGTCATTGAGATTGTGGCTGTGGGGCAGGTGAAACCCCTGCGTCGCTTCTTTGGTTTCCTGGCTGCCATTGTCGTCCCCTGTAAGGACCTCTGTATTGGCCTCTTCCTCGGCCACGTCTGTTTTTACCCCTTTGAAACTTTTCTGGATTAGGAAAGGACCAGTTTTTTGAAGGCCAATTCCTACTGAATCTGGGGGGTTGAACCTGGAGGAAATCTTTCACCGTTAACTTTTTCAGTAATTTCTGACATCGGCTGAGGCAAGAAAAGGTCCCCAACGGGTACTTAGCTTTTTTGATGACTTCGGAATCGAAGAATACAGCAGCTGACCGACCGGCACTTGCGAACTGCTTCTGCTTCAGGCACCGCGCGGCAAGAAAGACTGGAGAAAATGGCGTCGGCTGATGCTTATGTACTCCAGCCGCTCTGACGTCGGAGAGAAATCACGACATCAGCCGACGTCGGACCCAGACTTTGGAATCCGGCCGACCGAGGGCTGCCTGAGGCAGGACAACCCATATGTTATGACTGCAGTTGCATTCTTGAAGGACATCTCCTTTTGCAGGCAGGGAATGAGAAGAATCATTGTTTCCAGGCTGTGACAATGATGACTCCATAAGCTTTTTAGATACCATTAAAGTTTCCTCATATGCAGTCTCGCATATGGAATTAGTAGAATGCAGGATGCCATGAACCCCAAAGCCTGCAGAATTTGTCTTGCAGATAGCTGCGTTTTTGTTGCCATTTGTTTGAAGTATGTTGTCAATTGAATTTGTTTGTCTGGCGTGAGGTAAGCTATCCGGGCAGTTTTATTCAAGCTTGCACCCAGGAATGTAATTATTTGAGAGGGTACCAGTTGTGATTTATTTTCGTTTATGGTGTACCCTAGGCATGCTAGAAGCCTTTTTACAAATGCCAGATGTTGAAGAAGAGTGTCCTTGTCCTCTGCCTGAATGAGACAATTGTCCAGATAAGGATAAATTTGAATATATCTTTGTCTGCAAAATGCAATTACTGGTGCCAGGCACTTTGTAAAGACCCTGGCCAAAGGGCAGTGAAAAGAATTGGTAATGCGAAAAACCTGCTTTGAAGCGGAGGTATCTTCTGCAAGATTCCATTGCCTAGCATAGGCAGTAGCTGTTGTAAAGTCAGCATTTTGAATTTTGGAATGTCCAGGAATGTATTTAGAATTGATAAGTCCAGAATTGGATGCCATGATTTGTTTTTTCTCGGTACCAGTAAAAGTCTTGAATAAAATCCTTGTCCTTTTTCCTTTTCTGGCACTGGTTGAATAGCCCCCATATCCATGAGGGACAAGACTTGTTTCTGGACCTCTGCCTACTGGTTTGGTGGCAGATCTGGCCATCCATTTGGAATTGCCAATGTGTAGAAATGAAATCTGTACCCCTGGGATACTATGTTTAATACCCACTTGTCCTGGGTAATTAACTGCCAATTTTGAGCATGACATGCTAGTTTTCCCCCCAAGGGGGCTGCCAAAAAATAAGTACTTGGAGATGGCAGAGGAAAGTCATTCAGAATGCTTACTGTAGGGTTGTGCTTTGTCACCTCCAGATTTGGAGGTGGAGGCACCCCATTGCTTTGACTTGTAAGATCCCTGTGATTGATATCTGGAACTTTCGGGGTACCTGGGTTTGCCCTGAGTGGCTCTGTTGGACACAGGAAAGGACCAGTTCTTAGTAGGCAAGTGCCTACTGAATCTGGGTGGCTGCACTTGCAAGAAATCTTTTACAGTTTGCATAGATTTAGCTTTGTCTTCCATTCTCTTTAAAACCTCTTTTGCCTTATTACCAAACAGACTGTCATGCTGTAAAGGGGCATCCAACAATTTAGCTTTAACATGATCAGGCAGATTTTGCTCCTTGAGCCAGGCATGCCTTCTTATCACAGATCCAGTTACGGAGGCCCTGCAAGAGGCCTCCAGGGAATCAAAACCACATTGCGAAGTATGCTTTCCAACCTGTTCTGCTGAATGCAATAAATCCTGCAACTCTATTTTCCACACATTCAGAAATCAACATCATCATTTTCTGTTTCAGTAAGCCCATAACATCCTGCTGATATTTAAGCATATAAAACTGGCAGTTTAAAGCCCTGATTGCCAAGGTTGCAGACGTATAAACCTTCTTTCTCCATCTATCCAGCACCCTGGAATCTCTATCAGAAGGGGTAGGATTTTTGGCTGTAGAAGCCTTAACACCCTTGGGACCCTGAGAAATAGTCTCAGGATCAGCAGCAGGATTTTTGAAAAGAAATTTGTGGGAGTCAGGAACCCTGTAATATCTGTCTGGCTTACTAGTAGCCGGAGGCAGGGAATCAGGAGCAATGCTCGATTCCGAGAACACATCATCAACAATGTCTAATACAGGAGGTATTGCCAAAGGCCTATGCTGAGGAAGAAGAAGAAAATCCCTAAGCCTCTTTTTTGATTCTGAGAAATCCTGACTCTCCCAGTGAAAATGTTCCCTTAAAGTATGCGAAGTCTCTCCAAAAGAGTAATCCTCAGGCAAAGAGGCAGAAGGGATGGATTCCTCTGCATGAGTCCTCATAAGGTGGAATAGAAAATTCCTGATCGGAAGAGGAAATCAGAAGAAATGGAAACCTGATTTGAAGATTCATAATCAGTGTCTTGCCTAAGCCTCTAGTGGAGGGGGGGGGGGTTGGGAACCCCTGGTCAAGGTAATTAAATCCTCAGCCATTTTGATTATTTGTTTTTTAGGCATAGGGGCCTGAACATGTGGCTCATGCATCAGTTTTTTAGACACAGAAGTTGGTTTTGGCCTCGTTTATGATGATGGCATCGGTTTAATATAAAAATGTTGAGGCCTGAAATCACCCTCAGAAGTCGGTGCCTGCTCAGTGGCTCCAGACCGATCCATGGGAGAGACATCCACGGGTTCAATACTTGCAGAATCTCACGGCATACCGGACTCCGAATGGGTCTCGGTAGAGGCCTGCGACTCAAAAGTAGCGGGTATGAGGTGCTGTGAAAGCACCTCACGGAGTACCGGCAATTGGCTTAGGAGAAGCTTCATCGTCGGTTTTGGACCTCGACGGTCTGTCTCTGTCTTTTTTCCTGGTGCTTTTTGTAAACTCTGGTAGTCGGATTGCTAACCGACGACATTTCAGGGTAGTTAAATCTTGAACCAAAATATTTAGAAGTAAAAATATACTGACGCTTAATAGTGCATTGGTTAAATTCAGCACAAAACCGACAGGAAGGCACATTGTGATCAGGGCCTAGGCAAGGAATACAGTACAAATGAAAATCCTTATGAGGTATTTGCTTCCCACAAGTAATGCAATTAACTTTTACTGACATTGGTAAGGAGCAAGAAAAGTTTCCCCAACGGGGTACTTAGCTTTTGTTTGAAGACTTCGGTTCTGAAACTCAAAAATGAAAATTTCTGGAGTCGGCCGACCAGCACTTGCGAACTGCTTCTGCTTTGGGCACCACACGGCAAGAAAGACTAATTAAAATGGCGTCGGCTGCATATTTTATACCCCTGACGTCATGGAAGAGGAGACAGCAACTGACACAGGACCCAAGACTTTGTTATTCAGGCCAACTGAGGGCAACTTGCCAGCAGATTACCCAAATGTAATGACTGCAACAGTGAAACACGAAGAACATCATGTAAACACACCAAAATAAAATTAGAAGTAGATAAGAAGATACTCCAATGGGCACTTATCTGAAACATGGCTTGGTAACCAGCATAGGAGGCGCATCTTTCACACTTGCAGCAAAGTTCTGAGATATGTATGTCACCTTTATGCCCTACGCCTTGAGTTGGGAGCATTTGTGTGAAGTACAACTCCTACAAATTCCTAAGGCTTTGGTATACTGGCCAGAAGTTTGACTACCTTATGTAAAGAATACTACAATAATGATATGGAAGGACATCTTCTGGTTCACAGTAGTATGAGCAGAGATGATGAGACAGGCAGGAGCTTCCAGAGAAAATGTACAAAAGAGGCAGGAAACTGATTTAATAGCATAACAGAGAAAAGGTGGATAGGAACAGTCTCACAACAGTAGCAGGTCAGCGGTAGCTCTAAAACATTAAAACCTTTTCCTTTTCTGCCAACCTTAAATAATAAATGCACTCCTCAGCTCCTGCTACAGATCGCCTAACCATAATTTATTTGCAGTCAAAACAGGCAACAGAAAATATTTTTAACTTGCCTTAAATACTAACATTTGAAACTTCAAGATAAAAACAGATTTTAAATACAGCAAATATAAAGCAAAACAAATGCAATGAATATAAGTAAAAGACTAAAAACAATGCATAACTACAAACCTTATAAAGAATTTCATAGTCTCATATCAGCAGCAGGAGTTGCAAGTCTGTAGATATATATTCATGTGTACATACTACCAGACTGCTCAAGTGAGCCAAATCCCAGTTTTAGAGATTGCCTTTGGAGAAGCTCTGTACGACTGCAGACTATTACAACACAATCACAGATGATCTGAGTATGTCTTTCCCTTTCAAAGAAGACACAATGCTCAGAAACCACTAAATTAATTAAGTTTAGGAGATAATAATGGCACAATCAGCAAAAAGAAAAGATTGTGAAATGCTACGGTCACCTCATATTATATATATATATATATATATATATATATATATATATATATATATAGTGGATATAAAAAGTTTACACACACCTGTTAAAATGCCAGGTTTTTGTGATATAAAAAAATGAGACCACAATAAACCATTTTAAAACATTTCCCACCTTTAATGTGACTTATAACCTATACAATTCAATTGAAATACAAACAAATCTGTTAGGTAGAAAAAATATAAAACACAATATGCTGGTTGCATAAATGTGCACACCCTTACACTTTGTTGCATGTGCACACCCTTAAACTAATACTTTGTTGAAGCACCTTTTGATTTAATTACAGCATTCAGTCTTCTTGGGTAGGAGTCTATCTGCATTGCACATCTTGACTTGCCAATATTTGCCCACTCTTCCTTGCAAAAGTGCTCCAAATATATCTGATTGCGAGGGCATCTCTTGTGCACAGCCCTCTTCAGGTCACCCCGCAGACTTTCTATTGGATTTAGGTCTGGCCTCTGACTGGGCCATTCCAAAACTTTAATTTTCTTCTGGTGAAGCTATTATTCTTTTGTTGATTTGGATGTATACTTGGGGTCATTGTCATGTTTAAAGGTGAAATTCGTCTTCATCTTCAGCTTTCTAGCAGATGCCTGAAGGTTTTGGGTGAAAAGTGACTGGTATTTGGAACTGTTCAAAATTCCCTCTACCTTGACCAAAGACCCAGGTCCAGATGAAGAAAAGCAACCCCAAAACATGATACTGCCGCTACCATGCTTCACTGTGGGGATGGTGTTCTTTTGGTGATGCGAAGTGTTGTTTTTGCGTCAAACATACCTTTTGGAATTGTGGCCAAAAAGTTAAACCTTGGTCTCATCAGACCATAACACATTTATCCACATGCGTTTCAGAGACTTGATGTTTTGTTTTGCAAATTTTAGCCAGGCCTGTATGTTTTTCTGTGTAAGAAAAGGCTTCCGTCTTGCAACCCTTCCCCATATTCCTGACAAATGGAGAATACAGGAGATTGTTGGCACATGTAGAACACAACCAGTACTTGCCAGAAATTCCTGAAGTTCCTTCAGTGTTGTTGTAAATCCCTTGGCAGCATCCCTGACCAGTTTTTGTTTTGTCTTTTCATCAATTTTAGAGGGACGTCCAGTTCTTTGCAATGTCACTGTTGTCCCACATTTTCTACACTTTTTGATGACTCTCTTCACTGTGTTCCATGGTATATCCAATGCTGTGGAAATTTATTTGTACCCTTCTCCTGACTGATACTTTGTAAGCTCTCTGCGGACCACTGCTTTTGCTGTAGCAGGCAACTGAGTAAATGTCAGGAAAATCCTACTAGGATAGCTGAACTTTATTTGGGGTTAATCAGAGTCTCCTTAATTGATGGCAGGTGTGTATCCAAGAAGACTGAATGTTGTAATTAAATCAAAAGGTACTTCAACAAAGTATTAGTTTAACGGTGTGCACACTTATACAACCAGCATATTGTACGTTTTTTATTTTTTATATTTTTTGTCCCCTAACAGATTTGTCTTTCAATTGAATTGTACAGGTTATAGGTCACATTAAAGGTGGGAAAAGTTTTGAAATGATTTATTGTAATCTCATTTTTATATCACAAAAACCTGGCACTTATCAGGGGTGTGTAAACTTTTTATATCCACTGTACATTTATGCATCTTTATAGAATGTACACTGCTGACATTACTACATAGTAAAAGTCCCTCGTGAAGTGAATTTAAGAGAAATGTTACTTTGGAAAAAATGGCCAAATCAGGCAAACATTGAATGACTTCACACTGCATATCAGCAATAATGATGGTACATGTTTATCTGATCACAAACTCAGTCTGTTTAGGAAAGGCTGATAAAACTGAAAGGGCTTGCAAAAAAAGTGCTATAACTTACCACAGAGGTTTGGCAACCTGTCTATGTGAGGGAATTACAGGAGGCTTTGCTCCTTAAATAAAAAGTTTCAGTCTACAAATCTTAACTAAATAAATAGGTTTTAAAAGGTCCATGTGTACTTAAAGGAGTGGTTAAGGTGTTTGCGTTACAAATGAGAGGTTCAGGGTTCGACTCTCATCAAGGAAATTGGCTAGGTTTGGCTCAGTTAACTAGAGCTACTCAAAGTTTGGCATCTTTTGCAAGAGGTCCAGAGCGTTTCTGCTGAACTCCAAGGCATCCAAGGCTGAAAACAAGAAAAGAAGACTATTTTGTGATTTGACTGCACTTTTCAAACTGTATATCATCTAACTGCTGCATTATTTCTGCTTTTTACTGTTTGTGACTGCAATTGCTTCATTTTCTACACTTGATTTCAATTGTAACGTTAGCCTGACAGCATAGTCTAGATTCAAATCTGATGAATCTCGTCTGTTACTGACACACTTGAGCAGTAAACCAGCCATCTTACATTAAGAGGGGCTCCTCTGTACCCTAGTGGCAGAAGAGTGCAGATTCAGCCTTGTCTGAGCTGGGTATTACTGGGAGAATGCTCATTGTTTGCCTTCCTATTGGTAGATTAGCTTAAAAGTGTTTAAATTCACCTTATTTAAGCCTTACATTTATAAGTTGCTGTTCACTGCACAGCGGGGTTTGGGGTGCCCTTTATAGTTGCAAACACCTTGAAATACAATTTTCCCCCTAGACATCTGCCAGTGGAACCCTCCCAAGCTTCCCAGCTGCAATATGAGTAATTCAGTTGCACACTGAGCAGCTTTGCCACACTTACTATTCCTAGACTTCAATAGAACAAGCCCCTTTGTTAGTCCTAGCACAAAAAACTAATGAAGGGAGTTGGCTAGCTAGACTAATAATACATACTGTAAAAAAAACCCTGCTACAATAAGCAGTTTCACATCAATTCTCCAGCCAGCCTAACATGGGCATCCTGAGGCAATGAGTAACTGCCTCATGTACACTGACAACTATTCACTCCCAAAACAAATATTCTATGTGAGAGATGTAATTATACCATTAAGTTAGAATCAATTATCTCATGTAACAACAAACCAGACATCAAACAAGTTGTCAGCACACATACTTCACCTCTCACACAAAATAAGGTCATGACACATAAACCCACATACTCACTAGAAGCTTACTAAAAGATCAGAGACCTCCCAAACGTAAACCACTTGCATACACTGCTATGCAAATATTAACCAGAACACATATCACAAATACCAGTGTCTCAGCAAATAAGCCCCCAAGGCAAAACACCTAAAAACCTAATATCTTGGTCATAGGTGACTCCATAGTGATACACTCATATCCTCTTCACTAGACTGGACAAGGAGAAGGTCACAGTCAGCTGCCCATTAGGTGCCAGAATCTATCAAATCACTCATGCACTCTAGTCACTAAACAAACACCATTATGACACTGCCACAGTCCATGTTGGGGTGAACGACTTGAGACATATCTCTCTGCACTACATGAAGACAGACATGACTGAACTCTCAGTGTCCCCCAGGCAGGTATGACCTTAGCCCTAAGCAGCATTCTACTTTCTCTCAGGATGATGCCACAAAATAAACAAAAAATGACTGACTTGAACAATTGGCTGAGCTTCTTGTGTCAGTCCAGGGGGAACCAGAATCTGCAATCCTGGGAAGACATGGTCAACAGGCCACACACTGCCTTGACAAAGATGGTCTGCACCTGTCTCCCCTAGGCTTTTGAATACTTGGCAAAGGCACTTGCCTCCCCAATAGTGCCTTTTAGGCAATGGCAAAACAACAAAATTTTCAATGTACAAAATCCTCTCAAGACAAACTCAAGGTTCTGCTACTCAATGCAAGGAGTCTAAACATGAAACTTCACTCCCTGGAAGCACTTCTCACCTTGGAAGATCCTGACATCTGTACAGTCAATGAGACATGGTTCAAGGCCACAGAGAGTACCCCGGCTCTGCAAGGCTACAATGCCTTCCACACATTCAGACCTCCAAATGAGTATGAAAGAACCAAAGGTGGAGGTGCATCCATCTTCACTAAAGCAAAGTATACCTTGAGACTGGTCAAACAGTACAACTCTTTCCAACTACTGCACGTCCAATTAACTACAGACAAAATACCCTACCACATTATTGCTGTCTATGAGTCCTCTACCATGAAATAAGAAAAACACACTGCCTACAAATGCTTTGGAATGGATTGTCTGCACCCCCATAAGGGGCTCAAATATCCTAGGCATAGTACTCACCAACATCGGGAGGTTCACTGCACTCCCTCCTGTGTGATACCCTCCCTGGTAAAGTCAGACCAAACATCAGTCTCTTTTGAAGTAACTAGTGGACCTAACACTCCCACAGGAGCAAAAAAAAAAAAAACAAACACTTTTCCAAAGTGAACTAAAGCCTACTACGCTATGGTATAAAAAGTTTTATATACCCGCCGCAATCACAGGTAACAATGACTCTCTTGCAGAATTGTACATAAATGCCCTGGATAAACACTTAAGCAACTGCACAGACTTGGTTGTACCTGACCAGATCAAAAAAAGGGCCTCCTGAAAAAATAAGCCACCCTTACGGACTGACCTCAAGTATAAAAGTACAGATTTGTACCTACCATAAATGTAGATGTCCGATAGGTATGCATCTGCAGTCATCACATATGGGTTGTCCTGCCTCAGGCAGCCCTTTGGTCGGCCGGATTCCAAAGTCTGGGTCTGGCCTCGGCTGATGTCGCACTTTCCCCGACGTCAGAGCGTCTGGGGTATAAAAGCATCAGCCGACGCCATCTTCCTCAGTTTTTCTTGCCCCAGATGCCAGGTGCCCTCTAGGAAGGCTAAATTTGGAGAATGCAATACAATTCCAAACATTTGCAAAAATATATATATACATGTATATACAAACAAATACACCATAATAGATTCCCCCAGCTAGCTAATAGAGGGGTAAGCACCCTTGGAATACCACAGAGGGGAAGGAGGGAGGGTAAACCTGACTGCAGATGCATACCTATCGGACATCTACATTTATGGTAGGTACAAAACTGTACTATGTCCTTCAAGGATGCATCTGCAGTCATCACATATGGGTAGAATACCATAGCCAATCTGGGGGTGGAGGTACTAAGTAAAGGATGGTGTAGTTAAGATACCCTGCAGGACTGCCGTAGCAAAACCTGCTCTAGATCTGGAGTATAATAAATTGTAATGCTTGGCAAATGTATGCACGGAGCTCCATGTAGCAGCTTCTAAAATGTCTTTGGCAGCCACCCCTCTTAGGAATGCTGTGGTGGTGGCTGTGGCTCTCGTGGAATGAGGTCTAATGTTAGCTGGCACAGGTTTTCCATGAAAGGAGTAATAAAAACGAATGCAATTTCCTATCCATTTTGAAATTGTCTGTTTGGAAATTGCTTTTCCTTGTACCCCAGCAGCATATGCTACAAACAACTGGTCAGTCTTTCTGTAACTTTTAGTTCTGTCCAAGTAGTAGCGCAGTTGTCTGTGTATGTCCAGGGTGTGCAGAAGTCTCTCCCCTTTATTTTGTGGTTGTGGGAAGAATGTAGGCAAGTGAATAGCTTGGTTGAAAGATACCCTGGATACCACCTTTGGCATGAATGTAGGATTGGTCCTCAAATAAACTCTGTCCTGATGAAAGATAAGAAATGGCTGCACTGCCATTAAAGCTTGTAGCTCAGATACTCTTCTTGCTGAGGTTATGGCCAGAAGGAAGGCAGTTTTCCAAGACAAAAACTGTAGATCTGCCAATGCTGCTGGTTCAAAGGGAGGAAGTGTTAGTTTTTCCAACATGAAATTCAGGTCCCAAGTAGGTAGAGGTGGTTTCCTTGGCGGATTAATGTTTTTGATTCCTCTTAGAAATTGTCTTAGGAGAGGATGAGAGAAGACAGGTGGTTTAACATTGTATTCTGCTGAGATTGCTGAGGCATGTATCTTAATGGAAGAGTAAGACAGGCCATTGTGGAACAATTCTGCCAAATATTCCAGTATATGTGCCATGTTCATCACTGTCACATCTAGGCCTTTTGCTGTGTTCCAGGTGTGAAATCTTTTCCATTTTGCTGAGTATGCCTTCCTTGTGGAAGGCCAGCGAGCTTCCATAATAATATCCTTCACTCTCTGGGATAGGTTATCCTGAGGATGAGTCATGGTATTCTCCAGGCAGTTAGCTGCAAGGTTTTCAGGTTGGAGTGCAGGGTCCTGAAATTGTGCTGCGTCAGTAGGAGTGGCCATAGGGGGAGAGGCCATGGTTTCGTCTGTGACATGCTCCTTAACAGTGGGTACCAGTGCTGTCTTGGCCAGTTTGGAGCTATCAGAATTACTCTGGGCTGCTCTGTCCTGATCTTCAGTAGTACCTTGGTCATTAATGGAAGAGGTGGGAAAGCATACACTGTTAGAGCTTTCCAGCTGAAAGAGAGAGCATCCACTTTCCATGCTTGTGGGTGGTATGTCCTTGAGCAGAATTTCTTCAGTTGATGATTGAGGGGGGAAGCGAACAGATCTATTTCCGGCCTTCCCCATGATTGTGTGATGAGTAAGAAGATGTCTGGGTGCAGCATCCATTCGTGTGCATCCATGGTAGTTCTGCTTAAGCTGTCTGCCAGTGTATTGTCTTTCCCTGGCACGAACTGGGACTGTAGCTGTATGTTGAGGTTCAAAGCCATTTCCCATAGATTCATTGTCAGTCTGCAAAGAGGGTAGGAATGGGTGCCTCCTTGCTTGTTTATGTACCACATAACTGTGGTGTTGTCCATCCTTATGAGCAGGTGGCCTTGCTGAAGGAAAGGTTTGAAGGCCTCGATTGCGTGCATCACTGCCAGCATTTCCTTTTGGTTTATGTGCATGCGCAGTTCTCTTTGTGACCATAGCCCTTGGATACATCTGCCCTCCATGTGTGCTCCCCAACCTTGGTCTGAAGCGTCCGTAGTGATGGTTTGGTTGGCTCTTGGCTTGCTGAAGGGCAACCCGCTGTTCGACTGGCAGGCTTGCGCCCACCACAGAAATTCCTTTTGAAGACAAGGAATGAGTGGGATCAGAGTTTCTAAGCTGTGACTGTGCTGTGTCCATAAACCTCTTAGGTACCATTGTAATTTTCTCATATGCAGTCTTGCTTGCGGAATCAGAAGAATGCAAGATGCCAAGTAACTCAGGGCCTGCAGGATTTTCCTTGCAGTCAGCTGAGTTTGTCTTGACAGATTCTGGAAGTAAACTGGTAGTTGTTTTTGTTTTTCTTCTGTGAGAAAGGCCATTTGGGTGGCTGTGTCTAGATCCGCACCCAGAAAAGTTATTCTTTGGGATGGAACCAGTCTTGATTTGTGGATGTTGACTGTATATCCCAAGGCCTGTAACAGGTGGATGGCATAGTCCAAGTCCTTTAACAAAGTTTGCTTGCTGTCCGCTTGTATTAGGCAGTCATCCAGATATGGGTAGATTTGAATCCCCTGAAGTCTGCAGTGTGCAATTACTAATGCCAGGCATTTCGTGAATACTCTGGGTGCAGTAGATAAGCCAAAGGGTAATGCTGAGAATTGATAATGCTCTGACCCTGCAAGAAATCTGAGGTGTCTTCTGCAACTTTGTCGAATAGGGACATGCAGGTATGCCTCCTTGAGGTCTAGAGTCACCAGCCAAGACCCCTTTCCCAGCATGGGAAGGAGTTGCTGTAGAGTCAGCATTTTGAATTTTGGCACAATGAGGTAAGTATTCAGTGCGGACAAGTCGAGAATAGGCCTCCATTGATTTTCTTTTCTTGAAACAAGGAATAATCTGGAGTAAAATCCCTGGCCTTGTTCTGAAAGAGGTACCTTTTCTATGGCTTTCATTTGCATTAAGTTGGTAATTTGCTTCAAAGCCTCTGCCCTCTGATTTGGTGGCAGGTCTGGCATGCCTTTTCTTTTTGGCAATGAGTGGAAATGGAACCTGTATCCTTTGTCTATTATTTGCAGTCTCCATATGTCCCTTGTAATGCTGTGCCAATTTTTTGAGAATAAAGAAAGTTTTCCGCCCAAAGGTGCTTCTAATTGAGCCCTGGTCGGCAGAGTCAAAATAAAGTCATTGAGTCTGTCCTGGTGTAGCAGTTGTAGTTCCTGCACTACCTCTCTGGTTGGGAGGCTGCCACTGATGGCCTCTGTAGGAGCCTCTAGCTTGCCCTCTACCTCTGGCACGCCTATTCCTGCCTCTCTGAGATCTGTCTGAGTCCGGAAAGGACCAATTCTTAGTAGGCCAATTTCTGCTGAATCTCGGTGGTTGGACTTGCAGAAAGTCTTTAACTGTTTGCACAGATTTTGCCTTTTCTTCAAATTTCTTTAAAACCTCTTGAGCCGTGGAACCAAATAATTTTTGCTTTTCCATAGGAGCATCCAAAAGCTTAGCTTTAACATGGTCTGGCAGAGATTGTTCCTTCAGCCAGGCATGCCTACGTATAACTGCACCTGTCATAGCTGATCTACATGAAGCTTCCAATGCATCATAGCCACACTGCAAGAAATGGTTACTAACCTGCTGGGAGTTATGCACCAGATCCTGGAGGGATTTGCGATCAAGGGGTTCAGAAGAGGACAGTTTCTTATGCAATTCATCTAGTAAATACTCTTGATACTGTATCATATGAAATTGACAATTTAATGCCCTCATGGCAAGAGTTGCAGAAGTATACACTTTCTTACCCCATCTCTCTAATGCTCTGGACTCCCTTTCAGAGGGTAGAGGATTTTTAGCAGTGGCAGCTGCCACCCCTTTTGGGCCCTGGGAAATAGTTTCTGGATCAGCAGTGTGGGCCTTGTACAGATGTAGATGTGAGTCCGGGACCCTGTAGTACCTATCAGGTTTGGCAGGAGCCGGAGGGAGAGAGTCAGGGGCAGTACTAGCATCCGAGTACACATCATCAATGACATTCAAAACAGGAGGTATAGCTAAGGGCCTATGCGGAGGTAAATGTAAAAAGGTCCTTAATCTCTTTCTAGAATCAGAGAATTCCTGACCCTGCCACTGAAAATGTTCTCTCATAGAGTGTAATGTCTCTCCAAAGGAAAACTCTTCAGGAGGGGAGGCCGAGGGAATAGATTCTTCAGCATCAGAATCCTCGTAGGCCGAATAAGCCTCCTCCTGGTGGTCTGACAGAGCAGAGCCATCCGTGGACTCATCTGAGGACTGGAGATCAGAGGGCTCAACCCTGGGCCTTTTGTCTGGAGGAGTTTGAGAGCCCCTGTGCGGATGAGGTTGGGAACCTCTGATTAATGAGATCAGATCCTCTGCTAGGGTAAGAATCTGAGAGCTAGTAGAAGGCCTCTGAGAGGAAACCTTGGGAGGCAAAGCCTTAGTAAGTTTATCAGCTTTAGCCCTAGAGAAAGCCTTAATGGACATGGAAGCAGGGGGTCTGGCTGCACCACGTGCAGGAGTAGACTTATCTAAAGGAATGGTGTCGGAAGGTTCCTGGACACCGGTTTCAGTAGGTAATTCAATGAGTGACTTGGCCGGGGCCTCCGGGGCCGAGGCAGTCGGTTGTGTGGTTTCGGTAATAGGAAGTATCAAGGACTTGTTTCAGCCGAGACCGAGACACTCGCGGTAGGCCTGACCGTGGTTTCAGCCAAAACCACGGTCCACGTGTGTCGGTCCTTGTCCTTCCGTTTTTTAACTAAATGCGAAGTCGGAGTCTCCGACGGCATCTTATAAGCAAAACTAGCCCCAAAAAACTCCTCTGCAAACTCCGACCGACGCCTAAGAGTTCGTCGGTTGAAGGAAGCACAGGCTGAACAGGCCAAGACGTCGTGGTCTGGGCCTAGGCAGGGGAGGCAGTAAGAGTGGAAATCCTTATGAGGTATTTGTTTCCCACAAGTTAAACAATTATTAACTTTATCTGACATCGGCTGAGGCAAGAAAGAGTCCCCAATGGGGTACTTAGCTTTTTCGAAGTCTTCGGTAGCCGAATCACAGGAGCTGGCCGACCGGCACTTGCGAACTGCTTCTGCTTCGGGCACCAGGTGGCAAGAAAGACTGGGGAAGATGGCGTCGGCTGATGCTTTTTTACCCCAGATGCTCTGACGTCGGGGAAAGTGCGACATCAGCCGAGGCCAGACCCAGACTTTGGAATCCGGCCGACCGAAGGGCTGCCTGAGGCAGGACAACCCATATGTGATGACTGCAGATGCATCCTTGAAGGACATCAGGTTATATAACAAGAGGAAGAAACTGATGTCTAAGAACAAGAGGGAACAGACTCAGCAGAGGAAGAATTCTCTCCACAGCTTGTATAAGCAAATCCGAAATCTTGCAAAGTCCTCTAAAGCTAATTATGAAGCTAAATTAGCATACCTAGCTAAAGACAATCATAAGGCATTCTTTACTTCCAAAATCTAAAAGGGAATGCCCAGGTATGTGCCAAACTGGTAGTAGACTGCACTACTCATACTATACCGGAGGAAATTGCCAACCTGCTAGCTGACAGATTTGGTACAAACTTCACCCCTGTCCCCAACAGCCATACCCCAAAGCATACCTGACACCAGTCCTCTGCCTAGGTTGTCTAGAATTCAGGTCATATCTGCGCTCTCCAAGGCCAAAAACATGGCCTCAATGGGACCAGATAACATCACAGGTTGCTTACTGAATCCATTTGATAAAGCACATTGTTGCTTACAAATGTGAGCATAGTACCTGGAGTGCCAAAACACTGTCCAGAAAAATGACAGTACGAATGGTGACTATGGTGCCCCCATATGAACATACTTAAGACAAGTCATAAGGAAAATTAAACTGTTTCAAAATATATACAGAAAATAGCAGCTGAGAAAATCTTGGAAAGGACAGAAACACAACAAACTGAATCAGAACTTTTAGCTAGCTTATTATGTGATAGCAGTGAAGAAACTACTTGACCACATCAGGAAGGATGGTTTGTAATGAGAATAAATACAGAAATGAACAGCATAATTCTTAGACCACACCAATGCAGAAAGCCACACAATTGTTACACCAAGCAAATGCAAAACGCCACTGAGAGTAATGATTTAAAAAGAAATTAAAAAAAGGAAAAGATGGAGTCTTATAAAGTCATCTTTCTTTGTTCGTAATCTCATTCAGTGTTTAACAGCTCAAGAGACAACTACATGTCTGGTCCCCTGGTCAACAAAGAAAAGCAGCATCCCACAATAATTCAAAATAATATTAGGGGCTCAACATATGTGCAATAATGAACACATTACTGGGATAAAGAAGTACAAGTAGAAAAGACAACCTTACTAGGAAAGTGAAGAGTCCTTCCTCAGGCTACAGAATGCAGTACTAATACTGTAAACTATCCTCTACAGAAAGGGTACCATCAATAAAGGCCTAGATGAGTAATATCACAATAGATTTCATCTATGTGTAGCATAGGGAAAAAAAAAACAACTAAGATGTACACTGGAAATTGCACCATAACAGAGAATCTTGACAGGCATTAAGGTACTTAAACCAGAAATGTTTAATTGTACATTTTAATTAAATGGTACATAAACTCCAATGGGCAAAGCTGTGGGAAAAGTACTCACTCATTGAAAGAGAGGTGGATACCTGAATAAAATGTAAGCAGTAGCTGTGCTGTAAAACGTCAAAGGCTTTACAAATTTCTAAAAGAGATGCAAAGGAAAGGCAGACATGAAAAGATGTATGGAGAAGCAGCCCAGGTTTGAGTCACTAACAAACTAAATAAAATAAACTGCATGCCAAGGCTTTCTCATATGTTCAGACAGTGCATAAATTTACTCATAATTTTAAGCTTCTGTGCTTTATTTAATTTGTGAACTAAACATGTGACTAGGGTCAGAGGACTGTTTCAGTGGCACTGCAAAACAAGCTAAACACAAGCTGCACATCTTTCCACTTCAGAGTTAGAAACTGATCACATTTACCATATCTTGCGAGTCTCTTATTAATTTAGTCTCGTATGTGCCCAGCTGTGATGGCTGTTGCTAAGCATGCAAGGAGGTCAGAAAATGTTAAAAAAAAATGAAGCACATTTCTACAAACCTCACATAATACTGTGCAATTTGGGGTATTTGTGATGATACTGTCAACTCATGAGCACATATACTTGGTTGTCATTTTTGCTCAACTATATCAGTAAATTTTGGTTACTGATTCAGAGTACTTCTATACAGCATTTTAAATGTTATAATGAAACATTTAGCTCATCAGAAATTTAAAATTAGTTTTAGGAATTGAACATGCAAAGGAAAAAAAATGTATCTTTGTTTTAAATTTTTATAATCTTCATGTTTTACTGCACTTTTGTGTTAAAATATTCTGCCTTGTCAGTGTCCGGATTTGTTTCAATCTATTAGAATTTTAGCTGGTGTGAATTTTTTTTTCATCAGTTAAAGTGACACCCCGACCCCATGTGCAAAATAGGAAAAAGGGTTTGAGGATGGGTGGATGGATGTGAAATACCTGGACATTCAATATGCATCAGGTACCTAAACAAAGGCTAACTGTAGGAATGCAAAAAACAAGTCACTTAGCATTAAACAATTTTCTTCTCAAGTAGAAAGCATGGACAGTCAAGACGTCATTATGCTAACAAACAGTGAAAAAAAAAACGTAAGATTACAAATGCCATAACCTGGAGTATTAAAACTCAGTGTTAAGGCACCAATATTGGACTCTGTGTGAGGTATGCAAGCCAAATTTCATAGGGAAATTGATTAAATACATTGTAGCTGATTTTTACTAGTATATGCAAAGCAGCAGGCTTTATCTAGTGCCTTTAAAAAAAATTTAACTCTTCAGAATGCAAGCATTTTATGTATAATCCCATATAAAACTAAAGTGGTGCTCTTAGCCATATCTCTCAGCCTGTGAGCAATACAAATCATAGCACTGATATTAAATAAATCATAACAGAGGTTCACAAAGAGAAGCACTGTGTGTTTTCAGAATGGGATATCTATTTTCTTCCTTCCTGTCCTTCACATGAGATGTTAAGCAAATTTATTATCTTGCCTGAACTAGTCGTAACTTGGGCAGATGTAAAACAGCACCTGTTAAAAAGACTACAGGAAGTTCCCTGATGTTCTGGTCAAATTCTTCCTAGTCAGTGTGTATACCACAATGAGTATCCCTCAAAAACAGGGCATTGGCCTAGTAGGACTAATCTGATCAACAAAGCATAAATAAATAACTACAATTCTTACTGTAGACTCCAAAGAATGATGAGGATTTTTTTTTACAGACCCAGTTCAGTTATTTAATAATGAGTGCACTCATAACCATTTCTACCTTTATGAAGTCAGTCAGAAGATCTAGGAGCAAGGCTAAATTTGAGGGCAAAAATCATACTGTTATGCATAAATCAAAACAGTTGAGAGGTAAGTTCATAGCATTTTTTTTACCACTGGTTCCATTTCGCATACCCCACTTATCAACATATTTGGCTAGTACCATGGATATAAAAAGTGTACACACTCCTGTTAAAATGACAGTTTTTTGTGATATAAAAATGAGACCACAATTAATCATTTCAAAACTTTTCCCACCTTCAATGTGACCTATAACCTGTACAATCCAATTGAAAAACAAACAAATCTGTTAGGGGAAAAATATAAAAAAATAAAAAACGTACAATTACCACACTGGTGGCAGTACACTAAACACCAAAAGTGTGATGAGAGACTTCGGGACACAGGTGGACAGTGGTCTCACCTTCGATAACCACATCGCCACAATAGTCAGGAAATCCTATGTGGCACACCACATCACTAAGGGCTTTTCATTCAGAAAAAAGGAGGTCATTGTCCAACTGTACTCATCCCTCATTAGACCCATTATAGAGTACAATGTCCTGTTTGGTATATACCTCACAAGACATCTGCAACAGCTGGAAAGGCCGCAGAAATACCTCACTAAAAGAATCACAGACCTAAAGCAGATGCCCTATGCTGAGCGTCTAAAAAACCTCCAGCTATACTCTGTGGCATATCGTGTACTCAAAGGTGATCTCTGCTTAACATACAATTTTGTTCTCTTCTGTCCTCTTTTACCAAAAATAAATTGGTTTAGTAATTTGTTTCAATGCTAAGGTAACATAACTGATAACATATCAATTGTGATAAAGTAACCAAGTCTAAACAATTCACAAGCAAAAATTGTGCCATGGTTTATGACATAAAATTGTTTGGCAATTGCAGCAGTGATTGGTTAGTCTATTTGGCAACATGCACCTGCGGTTACTTTTACATTGGGCAAACATCTCGTCATCTCAGGCCGAGAATCTCTGAACATGTAAGTAATATCAAAAATAAAAAAGTTAACAATGCTTTGTATAAACATTGTTTGGTACATAAAACTGCAAAATTTACTTTTATGATCATTGATGTTGTTAAGGGTAACAAATCAAACAAAACTGGATGGCATTCTATCTTAGATTCTAAAGAAAAGAAATGGGTTGTGAAGTTAGGTGGATTATTCCCACCTGGCCTCAATGAGCAATTTTGAAAATGAACCAATGGAGTTTAACTTGAATGCATTTAAACAGTAGCACTTGACTTCTCTGGTTTACACTGATGAAGGCTGTGTCTTTTACCAGCCGAAACCGGTCTGGTTACTTGTTTTCATGCTCTTATAATCAATAAAAGTTTTTTCCAGGTCACAGTTTGCTGGCTCAACATGTTTTTTTGCATATAAAGTATTGCATGATAACGAGAAGTATCACTCAGAAGATGTCAGAAAAGACTGGGAAGAGAGATTAGAAATGAAATTCACAAAAAGTCAAAAATATGTATAGCTCCCAAATAGGCAACAAAGTCTAGAAGATTTAGTATTATTGCATGGACGTATTTGCATAAGTTTATACCCAAGCAGACTCCAAAGAATTTTTCCTCAGGTAGATAGCAAGTGTTGGAGGTGTGAAGGGGAAGAAAGAGGTAACCGAGAACATAACTTCTGAGTGTAATGAGATGACAGACTTTAAAAATTCCATACAGAGTACTCCTGTCAGGAATACTCGACGAACAAACAAATGTAACCAAGGAAATTATTGTTTTGAGCTGGGATAAAGGATCTGAATTGCTTAGACATAGTAGGACCCTGTTAAGTTTAATTCTGGTGGCAGCCAAAACTGCAATCACTAGAAAATCAAAATCAAAATCTAAAACAATTATACTCAAAGTAGTGAGTATTGTAACCAAGATAAAAGAATAGGAAGTGGGATCCGTTGAAAAGGGCAGGAGTAAATTGCATAGAAAAAAAATGGAAACTGAGGAAAAAATACATATAGAAAAATGATAGGGTGAAAGGGTAAAATCAAGCTTGAATTAAACAAAATCAATTGGCCGGTTAGGTTAAACGCATGTGAAGAACCAGGGTTAAATGACTGCATATCTTGACTGTGTGTTTTAAAGAACAAAGCTACTTTAATATGACTTAGTTCCTTGTGAATAATTGGAAAAAAGTTTTTAATATTATAGACTTTGCCATAGATATATATATATATATATATATATATATATGAACACCAAAAAAAATATTCCAGCACTCGAATAAATCCAAACAGCCAAAGTTATGAGAAGTTTATTAGGCAACCTGCCCAACACAAAGACAGACTGGTAGCCTGTTTCGCTCAAAGCGTCCTCAGTGTGCAACATCATCAGGCAATAGCCCGGATTTAAGCATATTGGCAATCAAGCAACTTACAAACATTTTAAAGACACATGCGCATATTTTAACCATAACTTACCATCAACCATATATGACAGTAATTAAACTGTGTATATATTTTTATACCATGAAAATTAAATATTCCCATTTATTTACTATAATAATTAAATTCCGTTAAGCCCAAAAAAACCCTAGTGAAATATATACATAAATAGAAAAATATATAAAAAAATATACTTGAATAAATTCCTGCACCCAAAACAATACCTATACCCATGTTATAATAAGGGAAATGTATCTAATCTACCATTACCTAGCTGAATTATGAATATCTATTTCATACCTACCAATTAATACTATAAACATATTTGGTACTGAATTATATTCACCTATCACAATTCTGCTTAGTTATATTTCTAACTTTATTTATAATATAATGTAAAATAACACCATATTATAACTTTGTGAACTTCCCCAATCTACATAAAAGGCAAGAGTAAGGATATACTTACAAATTATTTGACCTTCACCAATGGTCGTTAAGACCAGGTTTAAATAATGCCCCCAAATTCACTATCCACCTACGTTCTTTTTGTGTTAGTATCCGATGTGATGAGCTTCATTAGTATCTTGCATCACTACATATCCAAACCTATGAATACAAAATATGCTGTATCCGATGTGATGAGCTTCATTAGTATCTTGCATCACTACATATCCAAACCTATGAATACAAAATATGCTGTAGTATGAAAAATTTTATGTTTGTACAAGGCACTACGAGATCTCTGGCATTTAATGTCACTAATATGAAGAGCTACTCTTTGTTTAAATATGCAGGAAGTCTGTCCTACATAAAATGCTCTGCATTGACAAACAGCCATATAGACTACCCATGTACTACTACAGATAATTAGATATTTAATAGCAAAAACCTTCCTGGTATTAACAGATGCAAAGGACTTTGTTTTAACCATCAGTTTACAATATTTACATGTTCCACAAAAAGTGCTCCCCGCTATATTAGTATGTGTAATGGACACATGGGAATATTTAATTTTCATGGTATAAAAATATATACACAGTTTAATTACTGTCATATATGGTTGATGGTAAATTATGGTTGAAATATATGCATGTGTCTTTAAATTGTTTGTAAGTTGCTTGATTGCCAATATGCTTAAATCCGGGCTATTGCCTGATGATGTTGCACACTGAGGATGCTTTGAGCGAAACCGGCTACCAGTCTGTGTTTGTATTGGGCAGGTTGCCTAATAAACTTCTCATAACTTTGGCTGTTTGGATTTATTCGAGTGCTGGAATATTTTTTTTGGTGTTTGTATTAATTTTGGATTCCGAGCACCACATTGATGTTCCATGCACTCTTCGTGTGATGGTGTGTGTGTGTGTATATATATATATATATATATATATATATATATATATATATACACATACATATATATATATATATATATATATATATATATATATATATATACACACACACACACACACACACACACACACACACACATATATTGATGGTTATGTAAAAAATGCTAGAAACCATCCAAGTTATTTATTTTAAGTTTTCAAGTATTGTATTTATATGCATTTATGTACAAGTATTATTCATTATAGTTTTATATTATTAATGGATGAATAGAAATTTTTGTACTTTAATTTTTTCTTTTGCCTTAGCACAGCTTTAAGGATCCATCATTCACTAACTGTTGACTGGATCTGACATCTGATTGGTAACCTTGGGTTTTAAAAGATTGGTTATTTCAACAGTTTTATTTTCCTCTGATGAAGTCTATATAAGACGAAAGTACTTAATAGTAGTGAAATAAAATAGCTCACATACCCTTGGGGGCACCATTATATTTTAAGAGCAATATGGTAGCTTTTACTTTCCATCACAAACATCAGCATTGCACACAGCTCCTTTCATGTTTTTTTCACTGCTTTTTACTAGTTCTACAAGTATGGGTTTTGGTTGTTTTGTTTGTATTTTGTTTTTTGTGGTTACCGTCTTTAAAAAAGGGTAGGAGCAAATTACATATTAAAAATGGAAACCATGGGACCAATGCATGCAGAAAAAATGTTTTGGAGGAGGAACGAGATTTAGCAGAAGACAGGAATTGAATAATTTATGTAATGTTGCTTAGACCTGTACTTCACATACACTGTTACATATCTTTTAATGTTTATAACTGTGAACTTGTTAATATAGTTTGATTCATTTTATATAAATTTAAGTTTGCCTGTGCCAATAAAGGTATTTTACAAAAAAGATGCACAAAAACATGCTGCACACTTGCACCTAGGACATGTCTTTTGGTTATTAAAGAAAACCAGATCACATAAATAAACCCACACTCAGATGGGGAGGACATGCACATGCCCTAGAGAAGAAACCACAGCAAAGAACAAGCCAAGCACTGTACAAAGACAACATGCTTACTGCACCCACTGTCCCAGTGAACAGTTGCTTTCACACACATTCTGCTCCTGCCAGGCCATCAATGACAACCATTTACCACGTACAATGCTGATATCTGTGATAGAAAGTGAAAGAAATGATGGCCACAGTATTACTCTTAAAATATAATGCTGCCCCCAAGGGTGTGTGAACAAGCACTCATGCGCACAACACACACACAAAAGTATAAGCCATAGCAGCACTACTTTTCCACTGATTTGAGCAAATACAATTCATTCTGTGACACTTCTGTCATGCCATATCAGTGACTAGTGTTCAACAATGATCAAAGAGTAGCAAAAACATGTAACTTTTACCCACAGACAGCCTCCTTACCAATTAGTCAGAGCCACTCAGATGTCTAACTGCGGTAAAAATAATATTAATAAGTCACTGTAAAGTACTTTAAGTTTCTTTGACAGAAACCCTCAATAATCTCAGCAAGTAGTCACCTTTCTTAAAATGTCACTCATACTGCAATGACTCATAATTATTTGCACAGACCAAATGACAATAGGGGGTCAGTTACTTTCATCCGCAGATCACCACACCACCTCCTACCAGCAGTTATAACCACTTCTGTGTCTACTTCAGATAAAATGATAACGATATAATGTACTGCAGCTTTGTTCCACACAAATAATCACACATTAAAGTACTCAAAAGGCAAATCAACATAGTCCTGCAAAAGCAGAATGAGCAAACAGCAAGTCAGACATTTTCCTCAGACAGCCCCTGGGAATTATAACTATTTTATTAGGGTATTTTTCAGATGTACAACTATTATAAAACAAATACAGTAAAGAACGCACAGAAATGAGTTCAAGTAGCAGTCAACACCTTAGTGCAACAATCAAGAACAAAGGGACAAATTTTAAATATTGCTCTTGTACACTAAGACAGTTGCTAAAATAACAGGCTATGTTTTTTCCTGAAGGAAATGAAGCCAAACTCAAAAGTCTTTCATCAGTTACTGACTGAAAACCTAAATGATTTGTTAAAAAACCACACATTCTATTAGGAACAGACCAAAAATGAGGAATGATCAGGGACAATTTCTAGCTTACTTCACACAATTATGCATTACCCCAAGCCACTAAGTAGAACACAATACTATCTCTTTCATAAAACATTAAATAAGCCAAAAGCAATCAATATTATGATACAAAATGTTCAGTTATATGGTTGATCATAATCTCATGACCTGGAATTTTAGGGTTGATCATAATCTCATGACCTGGAATTCTGAGTGCAAGAATCATGAAAAACAGCTAAACTAAAGGAGAAGAGTGAATGTCAATAATCGTGGTTCTCCTTTAAAGTTACTTTTTGCAGTGGTCAAGCTGCCTGCACAGCTCACAGCCCTGCTACTTATATACACTAACTGTGAGAGTGCCATGCCATTGAAAAATGGTAATACCCCAAAACGCATCAATCACAGGCTTTATATGTACAAGTCCCCATTTTCACAATTCAGTCCTGCTGTTGCACGACTTACACTTATGAGTTTTGAAACTGAAAGCAGCTGCCTAGTTGCACAATATCATAGACCATTACATGGTAAAACAGACTGGAACAGTTTCTAAATGGAATAATACCTTGAACGTTACATGTCCTTTTTATGAAGGGCTAGACCCACTTACTGGTGTGGTACTCTTATTTATAACTTTATCAGCTATTAATGATTGAAATCAAACAAAAAGATGCATTTTTATTTCATTTCTGAATACAGCGAAAGGTTGGTTGGATCCTTGTCTTTGGCAGCACAAGATCTTTGATGAATCCATGTCCTAAATTAAAACTGGATATGCAATCTCTGCAGCCAATTGTAATCCTGCCCATCATCCATTTCACACCTACTATCAAACGGAATGCTACAACAGGTAAGAGGGATAGACAGCCATCATGGCAACACACATATAGTTGATTGAGTTTTACTACCTGTAATAGCTGCCCTTCCCTGTATGTGTTGCCATCCAGTGTAAGCCAATACCTGTTATCAGGCACAATCTAGGAGGACCACCACCCCACCAGCAAAGGTGGTGGAACCCAAACCTGCTTGCATGCACAGATATTTATGATTTCTTCCAAAATGCTTTTTGGCAGACATTCAATACAGTGGAAAAAATCGCTGATTTCACAGGGGGCAAGCCTGCCCTTCCATCTGCACCCCTCCATATGGGTGGAGACCCCAGAAACCCCCTAACTGATGCATACCAACTCCACAATCACACAACAGTGGAGAAAGGGCAACACCATTTGTTCAATGAAAGTGGCTTTCAGTGATTAAGCTATTGTGTTGTTGTCAGTCTGTCAAACTGCACTTGGCTCAAACTCACATTACTATGCAAAGCTAACTGCTGCTCCAAGTAGAGGTCTCCACAAGATCTTGTAAGAAAGGACTACCTACATCAACACATCATTCCAAACATTCTTCCCTGAGACAAGAAAGCAAGCAAAGCCTTATCATTCCGTTTTTCCCCAGGGACCCAAGCTACTAATCAAACTGAGGTCACCTGAGTCACACTTACAGCTCTGCCTACTCTATACTAATAGAGCTGGACAAACAAGAAATGTAGGAAGTTTAAACAAAATGAATATTTGGCTACTGGAGTCTTAACCAGTTGTCTGTTGGTTGATCTGCAATGTTTACTCAAGTGATGCTCAGTGAAATAAGTACTTAGGACCAAATTCTAAAAATGAAAACATGACAGGTTGATTAGGAGTGTTAAACTGACAGATGTGTGAACAGGATGCATAACTGTGTGTGTCTTAAGATGGACTGTCATTTTTTATCTATGGCTTGCTCCTTCTTCTTGCATGCTGCTTACTGGACTAGACCTTGACATCTGGCCCAAGGCTGAATGAAATCGAAAGTGACGACAGATGTTTGGAGAAAACAAAAGGAAAAAGTCAAACAGACCTTTATTTCTGTCACATCTGTTCTTAAAGTTTATGACATGGAATAAGTTCTAGGGGCTACTTTTTAAGACAAAACTTTGGTGTGCTTCATGGACCCCCCCAAAAATGCAAGAAACTTCATGGAATCCAAATGGGATATCACAAAGTGCAAGTGGGTAAAGGCTCTTAGAGCCAGTTAAAGAAATGGCAGGGAAACCATGTGTGTTGAGGAAAGCATCATGGGGAAACCGATGCTTAGTTATCACTTTTACTAATTTCTGAGGTGCACAGACTATTGAAGCAGTTAGGTTTTAGTTGTGGTTGGGGGTGAAATCTTACTCCATTGGAATGTACCTAGGATGATAATTTGTTTTTAGACTGTCTCATACTCTACATCATGGTGGTATACTAATGATTGGCTGTATGAATTTGTGATCAGGGCTTTTCAGTATTTTCATTTCTGGTCACATTTTCTCATTCTTTTTAGAACTGATGGCTATCTGCTTGTGTATACCATTGAGAATCCACTCTGTACCCTGTTGTGGCTTACGGCTTGCTAACATAAGAACTGCTGTTCATAAAATGCTAAGTGAAAGAGGGGAACTCCAAATCCTCAATGACTGAATAACAATTTTCTTCCTCCAGTCAATACACTCCACACCTTCATATGACAACCTGGCTTAGTTGCACTAAGCACTAGCATTACTAATTCATTTACAAATAAGAGCAAGCAATACTCTAATAATTAGATGAGGTTTTACAAGCTACACTCATAACTGCCACTTTTTCTGATTTATTGTGCTTTAACTGGGTGTCAAAATGTCAGTGGATTAACCAGCAAACTTTCATAGAAAACCATGGTGTCAAACCCAATGCAGTTCTGTTACATTCTAAAGAAAATACATCAGCTGTTTCATATACAGTGCAAGCTTTCCCACTGCTTGACCAATTCATGCAACAAGTCACATTCCACTAATTTTCAATACTGAAAAACTAACATGAGAGAGCATTACACAAAAAAGAAATTTGTAAGAAACAAGATACATACAGCGATTACACTGCTACACCACAGTGGTGTAAAGTTTTTTTTTTTTTTAATCAATTGCAGTCTCACTCAAGAAGTCAATGTGGCTTTGGTAAAACAAAGCTGCTCAATGGAGAATACCTTGTCAGGGTGTAGCATGACATACTGAATCCTACATACTTTAATGCAAGAAGCATATTCACTAGCCTCACACTATTTTATAAATCTTCACATCTTCATAATGCCAGGCTAGGAAGGTGATTCAATAGAGCTTAAAGTTTTAATTTAATTGCACAGAAACCATCCTCGGGTTTAAATTCACTACAAATAGGCACAATATACTTAGATTTTTGAGGGTTGTGTGATGAAACACTCCCTATGCCACAAACAATATTTGTGTGTGTGTGTGTGTACATGAGAAAGTGACAGAGAGCGAAATGCTTTGGATGCTGTTCAGTGGTAGCTGATGTTAGGCTGGTGAGGAAGAACCATGCTTAGCCAGTGCAAAAAGGTATTTAGAAAGACAGTGATAAGCACCTTTCATGCAATGGTGGTTAACAAAGCTGTCATTTTCCCAGATTTGGAGCATAACTGTTACACTTTATGCAACACATAAAAACATCTGACATAGAAACACATGTAACATACTCTAAATTATTAAATGGCAAAGTGTAAAAGCGTACTTTTAGAAGGTTTGTAGAATGTGTTACATGCTTACTGGTAGCAGGTTATGGACTGTAAAAGTCTATAAACATGGTAAAACATAGCACATACTGCAACATACATAATAAGGAAAATAAGCATTTCTGCCAGGGCACCCCATGCACCCTGAACATCTTGGATCCATTTGTGATGTTAATTTAAAACAAGTATTTTTTTCACACAATTATTTGGCAAGATAATTTATTATTACTGCTATCTAGCAGACATAATGAATACAGTCCTAAAACAAGTCACACTGGTAGTAGTCTTTCATTCAATTATTCAGCATGCATTCAGGATAAATGACAGAGTTCATCTGTGTTCTATTATGAAGTGGCGCCATTTAATTGAAACATTTAAATGATCTCTGCAAGAGGATCAGCTCTGAAGAAAGGAAGATTGCTTATTTTGTGACACAGCTTTGATTGCTTTCATTATTTCAATTAAAATGCATATAGGTTTTGCACCAATTTCATGAACTTTTGAGTTAATTTATTCTGTACAATGCAATACAGAGTTTATTTAAGTTAAGCTGTAAGAAAATGCAGTAAAGTTTGCTATGAATTTAGTATGTGTACATCACACCTACACAATGCTATAACTTAGCACACAATATGTTTATTAGTATTTTATTGTTTCTGTTTTGGGTATTTTTCACACATAAATGTGTATCTAGAGTTAGTGCTATTAGTAAAATATAGTAAAAGGACTTGTGAGTCCATCTCAGCAGAATTTCTTAACAAAACCATGGAAAGTGAGCATTAGTTTGCACTAGACCAGCTCTGGCAAACCCTACAAAATCAATTAGCTCCAAATTCTACTTGAACCTGCCACCAGTAAGCATACAACACATTCTACAAATCAAGACTGTTATGGGAGTTTACCACAAATAGGGAAGATTACAATCTTGTAACAAGCTTCAGCTTGCAGTTTAGCGTTTGATTCTATCATTCTCCTCTTACATACTAAGCACTTTAAAAGTTAAAAACACCACACCAGTGTTCCTTAGTCACAATTAAAAAGGCATTTATGCCAAGTTGACTTACCTGATTAATAAAAAAAAGGCATGCAATACAAGACTGGTTAAGTCTGTAAAAATTGTAATCCTTTTTCTTCCTTTTTTCTTTTATAGTGTAAGCAAGGGCAGCCACGGTGGTGCAGCGGTTAGCGTTGCCGCCTCACAGCAAGAGGTTATCCGGTTCGATTTTCGGCTGGGGTGCCTTCTTTGTGGAGCCTGCATGTCCTCCCTGTGGTCGCGTGGGTTTCCTCCCACATCCCAAAGACATGCAGTAGGTGGATTGTACACTCTAAATTGGCCCTAGATGTGAGTGTGTGCATGTGTGTGCCTTCTGTGGAAGGTTGGGGGCCGGGCTGGCAACTCGACACTGCAAAACTCCACTGCCAATCATTAGGGGACAGATGATCCACTGTGGCGACCCCTAACCGGGAAAAGCTGAAAGAAGAATACGAGTGTAAGCAACTAGCACTACGGCACTTTCATTTACTTGCTTTGTTCCTCTTTTAATTGCTTTATACTGGCAGTGCTCTCTAATCATGTGACAACTGACAATACTGCTTTGTTTGCTTTCTTTGCTCATGTCATTCCTCTGTCGACCAATGTCATTATTCCCATCCTGACTTCTGATTCCCAGTCGTGATTCCAGTGCATTATTATTATTATTATTATCATCTGCTAGTGTCTCTAGTCAAGTGTCTACTCTTCCCACTTCTACTTGATGGCCAATAAACAGCATGAGGTATGCTGACTTTTACATTACATCTTACTCTAGTCAGCACCATCCAGTCAACAGCTGTAGTTCATACAGCATATGTATGACTATGTGCTATGGCCTGCTCATTGCTTATGTAGTGCTCTTCAAATAGTAACCATTGCCTTTGCTTTCCAGACCACATATTCCTCATTTCTAAACTACTTCTGACAAATGACACAGCAAATGTCATTAAAATATTTCCCTTAAATTTGATCTCACTTTGGTCATTTTTAGTTTGCTTGTTAAAAATTTTCATGTGTTGTGTTTGCATGAACAGTCTTTACAGTGCTATGATTTACTCAGTGTAAATATGGAAGTAGCACAGCATCTGAGATTGCCGTCTGCCATGGAAAATGTGAAACAGAAATTGTTTATTTTACTTATTTTAAGCAAGTAAGCAGAATGGACCATGCAAGAGCCTCTTAAATATATACTTAAAACTATATTTTACAATTTTTCTGAGTTTATATGATCTTACAATCAGTATATACATCTGCAGTGTGAGGGGTGACATCCATAGCATTAGGGTGCAGGGGGGGTACCTCTGCAAAAGCACTTTTTTAATTATAACACGTTATAGTATTTGCTGTTTTTTTTTTCTTTTTGTAGGCTTTATTTTCAGTTCACATTTTTTTGCTTTTTTAATCTGAATTACTTTCCAGAGATGTATTTTGGGAGAAAAAGGTTCTTTTGGATTTTTTATGTTTATTTTATTTATTAATTTGACATTTATTTACCAACTGGGACAGAAAGTGCCCATTTTCAGAGGAGGCCTGGAGAGAAAAGCTCCAGAATCACAATATTTCAAAAATCAAGTACACATCTTTTCAATCACAAAGTATCATGGTACATTACAAAACAGCAAGGTACGCATTTTTAAATCACAAAGTATCATATTACATTGCAAAACATGAGTGAAAAAATGTTGTAATGAGAAAAACACAGAATGTATGTTTCATAGTAGAGTGCAATCAAAAACAATAACATGAGGTGTTTGTTCTATGTGTGGGGGAAAGAGATAATGCAGAACTATTTTCCTCAAAATGTTTCTATCTTTGAACATGTAAATAATGCAGAAATATTTCCCCCCCATTTTTACTAACATGGGAAGGACAACTGTAGTTCATAAAAGAAAAGAAAAACCCACTGGAACAAAGGTAGTATTTTTTTGCAAAGAGTTTCATTTAAAAAAAAATAATAATTCCCTCCACCTTTTCTAGAAATGTTATTTACAATGCAGCAATACAGACCTCCTCATCTCCAAATCCCCAACAAGCACAAGGAACAGAATGCTGGCAACGATTAGAGTCACTGAAAGCCTGCAGGTTTAGCATTAAAACTTCTTTGTCTTTGAAACTCACATTCACTGAAACAGCATTGAAACCTGCATTCAAAGAAAATGCATCTGGCCAATGGCACACATTTTTAGGACCATGCAAACATGCAAGAGTTCTTTGATTCACCTTACTGATTTTATTATGTAAAATACAGCACCACGTGTTAGAGAATGTTTTAAGTTTCTAGTTTTGAACATGTTTCCAGTAAGCAATGAAACAAAACATATGAACCAGTAATGACAAAACTGCCCAATTCAGAATAAAAAGGCCGCTCAGTTTTCTGTCATTACCATCCACCAACATTAGTCAAAATGCATCATCTCTGCATAAGTAAAACTCATCTGAATAATACCACATTAGAGAGATCTATAACTAATGAAGAGGTTTGCTGCTAGTAAGCAACTTTATATTTCAGTGTTTTCTTCACAAATTCAGTGCATGCTGCCCTTGAAGAATAAATTGCCTATGTTACATAAAAAAAAAAAAACGGTGGTAAGCTGGTAATATTGTAATAGGCAATGTATGGCAAACTAAAAACAGGTTCATAGTTACTAGGCATCTCATCCAAACGAGGACATACTCAGGACTGCAGCACCGCAGCCCTCTTAAAATAGAACACAATATCAGCAATCCTTCTAAACTGTGAGAGTAGAACCCACAGCCTTCTGCATCAAAAGCAAGCATGCTAAATGCTGTCGTACTCTAACACTGGTTTAAAATTCTATACCACAGTAGTGATACCATTTGCTAAACAAAACAGTGCACATTGTAAACAGACTTAGCATGAGACATTGTAAACTTCTCTTCCCTTGAAGCTCACAATTCTTTGAAAACACACTTGAAACTCATTTCCTTGAAAAAATGCAGCTAGGTAGATGGGGTAGAGTTTCAGGCTCTTGTTTCCTGTAACTAAGACACAGGGTTTGAGCCTAAGCAAATTACTAACCAAGTGCTACCCCTAACTAGGGCTTTTCACTCACACACACGAACACCTCAGCCTCTTAGTTCAAGAAATCTGGACAAAGCCTAAAACAAATATAGACAGATTATAAATATTGCTATCATGAACTTAGAAAATTGCTAGAATAATAGGATTTTTGTTAGTATGCATATTTCTAAAAGATATGAAGTTTGACACTCAAATGTCTGTCGCTATTTAATAACGTCAGTCATTTTTTATGAGGAACAGACCAAAAATATGGGGCAAAAATGTGGATAGTCAAGAGGTATGCTACCTACCTACCTCTTACACACACACACACACACACACACACACACACACACACACACACACACACACACACACACACACACACACACACACCATACCTCTCAACCTCTTCGCACAAAAGATTTGGGCAAAGTTAAAAATGAGAGGACAAAGCCCCAAAAATAGGGACAATCTTTAAATATTGCTCTCACAAACTTATAAAGGTATTATGTTATCATGAATTTTCTCAAGGATATTAAGTCTGAAACTCAAATGCCTGCCTTTATTTAGTGAATGCTGTGCTCACTTATGTGCCACAATAAACAGAAAATGAAACTTATGAGGAACAAACTAAAAATAGGAGGCAAAAATCTGGACAGTTGAAAGACACCTCCCGTCCTCTTTTACACATGGAAGCGCACATCTACCTACACCTATTACACACAAACCCACCCACACACCCCTACTTACCTACCTCTTATACACACACACACCCTTACCTCTCACTTGTCTGTTCGTTATCTGTATTTCAAACATCTTCTAGCATTCAAATTCCATGTATGCAGAAGATGAAGACTTAAGCAACAGGTCGCACAGACACAGAAAATGAAAGTAGGTCACACACACACCAGTCATCACTGTGCGACTGAATGCAAAGGGCATTCTTCTTAAAAAAAAAAAAAAAAAAAAAAAAGCACCCTTAAAAAAAAATCTCATGGCTAGCTGTCCCACTCCCAGCCAGTGGGCCCTAGGTGATTGGATCTGGCTCTGGATGCACATTCAGACTTTCTGCGAAGGTAATGGTGATGAAGGCAAAGTCACTAGCCATGCAGTTTTCCTCTCATCATGATGGCAGGAGTTCTAAAACCACTTTGGGAATCAGGCAGTATAATGATATCAAATGTCTAATGGACCACTCTCTGGATGTGGTAAAGCACTGCTACCATCTTTGTACTGCTCTGCTGTAATACAATAGCATCACAGCAATGCAACTGAAGAAGCAAATAGGCTCAAAACTGTAGGGCAGAAAGGAACTTACACATGCATGCTTCCTGTGTGCCAAAATGCTTAAAAGCATTGCAATAAAAGAAATATGATGCCAAATCAACAGCTTGGCAATTTTTTTCTATCCATGTCAAAACTGATCTGCTACTCAATGGTATGGTAACAATTCATACTATACTATTTAGTTACAAGTCTTGTACATTTTAAGAACTGGAGGAAAATGCAAACATGGAATGGGATTTACAGATGAGTTACACACCATGCAGTGTGTGTGCGCTTGTGTGTGTGTGTGCACGCATGCATTTGCATGGGGGCACCCATGTGCAGATCAATAGAAACATATTCCATAACACTGCACTACTGTACAGTGAGAAGAAAATACACAGAAAATATGCAAATGAAAGAAAACAGGTAAATCAAAGCGTGAGGAAAAGGGAAGAGAAATAAGAACATGATGACATACAAATGAACTTAAGGTAAACATAAAATTCATAGTCACAAGGTGGGGGAGAATTGTGCAGGTGCACCATGTGGGAGATACTAGAATTGTAAACAGCAAACATGTTTAGGATTACAGTAACAGCTGAACAGCTGTATGTAGTAGCTATTAGGGCTTCAACTTCCAGCTGGCATTCAGTAACAAGGGAGTAACATTCCGTAACTTTACTGACCATGACATTTCTGACTAGCTCCATGTAAAGTGGGAATATACAGAACATGGTTGATATGTATCACTCCCACACAGAATATAAAATAATGTGTGGCCTGCCTATCCCTGTAAAAACAAAAGTATGTACTGTGCTTTCCATTCCAGCTAAAGAAACATTTCAGAGATCAGTTTCACAGGTTCATAGCTTCACAGGTAAATACTAGGCAAACTGCCCCTGTGGAACACTTTAAACCTAGCCAATTTCCTTTAGAGTAAGAATCAAACCCAGCACCTCTTGTCTGTGAGGTAAATACTTTAACCTTTATGTCATCTCCACCCATCAGGGGACATACAACATACTTCTGAGGCCTCTGCCTCTAAAACACTGAACAAGGCCCTCAGTTTAATGTTTCTACATACAGATAAGCATATCTAGTTTCCTAACCCACCAAAACTGAATGCCACAACTGCCTGGTGTTTTTGACACCACTTGCTTCCCTGATGTACTTGGTACCATAGATCACACACAAAAACACAGAGACCATTATTCTATGAACTGCCAGGTAGCATATGATGCACATGGAAACACAAAATGCCTGCACAGCATCATGGCAGTTTCATTTACTTTATTTGATATCCATTTACCAGGATAATCCAACTGGGTCACATAACCTGTTTTCATCAGAGGCCTGGGGAGAAAAGCTCCACATTTATACATAAGATTACATATATGATGTTGCACAATTACATCTTTATGTACATTCACAGATAAATTACACTTTAAAAAAAATGTTTGTTAGGTCATTACATAAACAAGATGTAGCTTTTAGACAGGCTGAGCTTGATAGCAAAAAGGCATTGGACCAAAGGTGCACCTTCCAGCTGGTATGCCCATAGATACCATATATCAACTGTACTTCCACTTTCTGCAAAATAACATTCCACAAGGTCATTTACTTTATAAATGCAAACAGTAGTAGAGTATAATAGGGGCAAAATGCATGGCCACCAGGGTCCACAGCCTTATTTTGGGGGTGGGGGCGGTCACACGAAAATAATTTAATTTTAACTCTTTTCATTTCAGCCTACAGCATGACCTGTGGAATAAAGTCTCTCATCAATGTACAGGAATAGTACAACAAGCACAGGGCTGCTTTGAATCACTTCTTGCTGAATTTACTGAATTATTAGCTGCTACAGTGTTTTGCTTTGAATGGGTAGAATTAAGGCTTTTTAAGGCAGAACAACTTTGAATTCACTCATTCATTTACTTAATTAATTCATTCATTTACTTAATGTCTGCAGATGGAGGCAGAGCATGGTGTGTGTCTGTAGATAGTAAAAAGTTAGCCAGCCATTTTGCAGGAGCACTGTCTAAAGTGACATGCTCAAAATCAGATAGTGGGCATATAGAATTAACTGGCAAATGGCAGTAGAAAATCAAACTTTGCATCCTTGAGTACAAGAGGCAGCTCATCAGCAGCTTAGAGACTTAATCTTCTCTACTAATTGCCAAACATTCCCATATTTAATTTTCTAATAAATCATTGAAAGTTATAAGTCACAGAGGCTTACTGTCAGTTAATAATGCCAGAGTTCTGTGTGATACTAATGCACTGCTTCCTGAAGTCAAATGTACAGGGTTTGAATCCTTTCACTTCCATTTGCCTACTGAGTGACTGAGCAAGCTGTCATTGATGTTCACACCTGTGTGCGTCTACAAAAATACTTGGTTCCTTTATCCCCACATTCCACTCATAACTTCTGAATTAGAATAATGGGTTAATGCTGCTGTTTCTTGTGTGAGGTTTGAATCCTTTCATCTCTCTTTTTACTTTAGTCTGACAGTTGGCACAGAGAGTTAAGGCTGTGAGTTGAAGTACCTGTGGTACAGGATTTGATCACCTCAGCCCTCACTTGCCTCCTGTGAGACCTAAATCAAGCAATTTAACCAGGCTGTACTATGGGGGAATTGTAAATTTGGGCTAGGCTCCCCAGTGGTTTCCTGGTCTGCAAGCCTTGTAACTACCTAGAACCAATGCAGTTATGCTGCAAAGGAAGGAACTTGACAGCAACATTATCATATGAGGCGCACTCTTTGGGTATGATCCTTGGTTTCCCTGTTTAATTGAATGCTGATATTTTTTAAATTATTTAGCTGCGAATAAACTGGACAGCATGAAGTCTATGCATCTGTTAATATTTTAACTATGACTAGATTTATGATATAGTTTTTTGTTTCTTACAGGCATACAGATGTGAAATGAAGCATGTTTGGGTTTCAAAAGTTTCTCTAGCACTTAGTGCAGATGAGCACGATTATGAGTTAAGTCCTACTTCTTGAAGAACAGGGTTTGATTCCCTCAGCCTTCATTCATCTTTGGAGTGTCTCTAATCAAGTTACTTCACAGGATGGTACTCCTGGGCTGTTCCTAAAAAGGAACACTTGTATCAAGTGGGCTGTCCCAGGCTGTTAGCAAATGCATTACACATTTATCTTTTGAATTCCTGCACCCTTCACATAGCCACTCAAGTGCTTCACTATATACTATTTGATGATGAATCCCAGCATGTTTTTTTACTCAAATAGTTTTTATTTTCAAATAATATTATATAATTTCCATAGTATTTTATATATATCATTTTGAATAACTATGTACAATATTTACATCAGCCTGACATCAACAGTAGTATTCAATGTAAACAATTACTGTATAGATGTAACAATTTAGTTATCAGAGTATATCTGTTCATTATTGCAGAGTGTCTATCAATGATAAAACTTTTTTTCCATGGATTTTTAACCAATGGCCTAGGATAAATCCTTAGTTCTTTGATTTCCATCAATGCTGAACTCCTCAGTAGAGTATATACGTCTTCCAGAGTTGGTGATGTGTTTGAGTTCCATCTTCTAGTTATACATTTCCTTGAAATTGCAAGTACTGTCCATAATAAATACATGTTTGTTTTATTTAAATGAGGGCCTTCGTTCACATTCAAAAGAATAAGAGCTTTAGATAAGATAAAAGATTCATTAAATAAACCTTGTAGAAAGTTATTAATTCCATTCCAACATGGCTTAATTTTAATACAGTCATAGAAAATATGATTCCAGTCTGTCTATATACTTGCTCACATCTCCAACATATCCCATTTGTAGAATAATTGATTTTAGTACTTTTATCTGGAGTTAAAAACGCTCTGTATAGATATTTCCAGTTAAATATTTTCCAATACAGTGTAAAAGATGTATGCTTTACTGATAATAAAATATTTGATTTGATTTCTTCAGTTAATTGTAATGAGTGACCTTTTGATATGTATTATGACATTTTAGGTGTTGTTTTATAGTTTATTAGTTCTTTATATAAATTTGAAATACTATTTTTCATGTTATAATCATTATATATAATTCCACAGAAGTAATTTATAAGTTTTGGTGTATCTTTAAATGAAGAGTTATTAATTATTCTTCATAAATCTTGAGAGTACATAAGAATGCTTTGTAGAGTTAGCCAATCCTGTGTTGTGATTTTATAAGCTGTTTTATCATTTGTATGTCTAAAACTTTTAATTCTTGAATCTATTGTAACCAACAGATATTTTTTTCTCATCAATTAGTAATTATTTCTCTACATATTTTGTGAGGATAGTTCTTTGTTATGATGAATGGTATTAAGAGGTCAATCCAGAGCTTTAAATCAATATTTTCATTGATGAGTTTTTTAAATGAATTAATATAATTAATCAAATGTGTTTTAGTGGGTTTTGTTATATTGTATTGCATACTGATATTTAGTATGTACCAAGGTGTATTAGTTTTATTTAATACTGGAAATTTTTTTAGTAAATTAAACTCGTATATTGATATAACAGTTAGTAATTCTTTCCAATTGGCAGAATAATTAGGATTTATCCAGCCTGTAATAATTTTAGATATGGATGCCTTTATATATGTTTCAATATCTGGAAAATTTAGTCCTTGTTTCCATGGTCTAATGTGGTGTGTTAAGGCTATTCTATTTCTCTTGGGGAACCATAAAAGTTTTAGTAAGCATGAATTTATTTCTTTAAGAACAGATCTTTCAGGAAGCAATTGAATTTCTAATGCTATATACAGAATCTTAGGTAGTAAAACCATTTTTATTAATTGCAGTTTATCTTCAAAGGTTATTATTTTATTCCATTTTTCCACATAAATTGTAATTGTTCTAATGATGTTACTGTAGCTTATTGATGCTAACTCATTTAGATCTTTGCATAACACAATTTCTAGATACTTTTGAGTAGATTCTTGTTTCCCTATGATATGGTCTTCCTTGACCTGTACTACTTTTTTTATTTATTTATTTAAAAATTAAAAAAAAAATGATTTTGATCTATTAAAGTGAAGACCTGAAGTCATATAAAATTTCTCAATGTATACAGTTCCTCCAAAATATCTTTAAAATTATATAAGGTTAGTAATATGTTGTCAGCAAACAGCATTACTTTGGAATTATATTGGTCATAAACATCCACTCCTCTTATTTTTTTAATTATTACGTATTGAATCTGCAAGCATTTCAATGGCCAAAGCAAACAGGATAGGTGACAAGGGACAGCCTTGTTTTGTGCCTTTTGTTATATAAATAGATTCTGAGGTGAAAGGGCCTAGTTTGACATAAGCCTAAAAATTATATATATTATACAGACACACACACATATATATATATATATATATATATATATATTCTTTAAGAGATGAATAAAGGAAGGAGGAAATTCAAATAGTACTAGAATTCTGAATAGATATTCCCAATTTAAAGAGTCAAAGCTTTCCTTATGTCTAAAGAGATTATGAGTGCGTCTTTATTTTCCTTATTTACATATTCTATAAGGGCAAGTATCCTTTTAATATTATCGTGCATGTGTCTATTATACATAAATCCAGTATGATCATTATTTATTGTTTTAGATAATGGTATTTTCATTCTATTGGCTAAAATTGACAAATATCTTACAATCATTACTTAGTAATGATATGGGCCTATATGAGGTACAATGATTCTCTATTTTCTTTTCTTTTAGGATTGGAGTAATTAGAGAATATTTCCAAGAAGGTGGTATCACTGCTTGTGATTGGATTTCTAATAAAGCTTTATGGAAGAGAGAAATTATTGTTGAGGGGAAAAGTTTATATATTTCCATAATTATGCCATGTATTCCTGGTGCTTTGTTATTTTTACCTTCTTTTATTCTGTCAATTATTTCTTTGTAGGGTATATGTTTTTGTAAATCTAATTTTAGTTCTTCTGGTATTTTTTATACCGATAAAATCTGTATCCAAACTTAATTGATCAGTATGTAAATTCTCTTTTTTAAAGTGTTCCATGTAGTGATGCCTGAATGCATCAAGAATGTTTCTTATATGCAAAACTTTCTTCCCTTTCTTTTCATGGTAGATAGTGTTGATGTTATTGGCTTTGGATTATATTTTCAGTCTTATGGATAAATTATGTAAATATTTGGGAGAAGAAGCCAAGGAGTTTACTTTTAGTTTTTTTAAGGCTAGACTAGTGTTGTGTGTTAGGATTTCATTATATTTTTTTATTTAATTCCTCTATTTTTTAATTTCTAAAGAATTTAGATTTTTTTCAGATTTTACTGACAAAAGTCTGGACTGTAAATCTAATAATTCAGAATCCCACTCTCTAACTTTATTTTTATACCAACTATGGGTTCTACTGGATATACAAGCTTTTAATGAGTCCCATATCATAACTTTGATATCTGTTGTATAATACCTAGAACAAAAATGTAATTCTGACAACAACCAAGGTTTAAATTCTTTAATTTTTGTTATACATGATGGGATTCTAGAAGAGAAGATTAACGGTTTGAACTTGATTTGGAATTTCAAAATCAAATAGTTGTGGTCTGAAAAAGAGCATGGAGTAATTAAAAAAATGGTGATTTTTGAATGTAAATCCTGAACAACAAATATTTTATCTATTCTAGTTTGAGTTTCAAATCTGTGGTCTTGATGGGAGAATGATAAAGATGTATCTTTCAGTGTAAATGCATCTATTAAATGACATGATTCAACACATTTAAAAATTCTGAAATAGAAGATGTACAAAGAGGTCTCCTGTTGGGTAGTTTCAGAAGTATCTAGGATACAGTTGAAGTCCCCTCCTATTATTAAATTACCTTTATAATTATTGTAAATAAAATCTAAGTGTTTTTTGACAGTTCCCACTCCAATACCAGGGAACCAGTATAGATTTGCTAAAATCCATATTTTATTTTTAAATTTAACTATTACAAAGGCTACAAGGCCTTTTTTATCTTCATATTTATGCATAATTTCTGGGGTGATAATATTCTTTTTCCATAAGATTATTACTCCTTTTGTCTTATAGGAGGATTGGAATACGATCATATATTCTTTGGGGTTCCATGTATACCTGTCATTTATTTTGAAATGTGTTTCTTGAAGGAAAACTACTTGTGCTTTGTTCAATTTTAAATATTTTAGTAAATGTGATCTTTTGCTTGGATTATTTAAGCCATTAGTATTTAAAGATAATAAAGTTAAATCCATATCAAGTTATTATCAGAAAAATACTTCTTTTTATTATTAAAGCTATTAAACAGTTTCCTCTGATAATAGCAAAGATTATGTTTTTGCGTACGCTTTTGAAAGAAATTGTCAGTCTTATTCCTTGTATGAATAAAGATGAAATAATACTTTGGTCAGGCTTAAGAAGAAAATTTTTATATAATAAGATTAATATAACTATTATTTTAATTAAGTTCCACTCTAGACATGGAATGAAAATCATTCCTAATCTGATAGATAAACATAAGTATCAGATTATCACTCATACCTTTAACAAATGGAAACAACTGAATTTGTAAAAGGAATATGAAATTTTAAGATTTTTTTTATACCAGGAAATGCTACCTTTAGTAGAATAATCAACAATTTTATTACATTGCACACTATATGGAATTCTTAAAACATAAAATATATTTGCATTCAGATGGTACAATTAATATGAATCAGATGGGAATATCTTTATATTATGATTATTAATAATAACAATTAAATGGTTCTTAATAATGTATCTACTTCTTCTTACAATTCTAATTCAATTTAATAGCTATATGATGTCCAATGTTCTATAATGATATATTAATAGACTATGTTTAATCACAACCAATTAGCATTTAGTGTTTATACATTATGGCTTATTACAGTTCTTATAATATTCAAATTATAGATAAAAGTAGCATTTTCATATATGCAGAGGTATTAACCAAGTTGATCAAATAAGGTGTGCTTGTGTTGTTTATGATACAATACTAATGAAATTACTCTGAAAAAGGGCTGTACATCATATTTCCCCGGTTAATGTATACTTAGTTACAGTTTTAGTTTATCTTCAATATACATCTATAAACTCCTACTCAGGTATCACAATTTCATACTAATTCATACGTTACAGAATTTCATGTCACAAGGTAAAAGATTATCTAAACGCTAATTTGTATCTGAGAAGGTTCAAGAATATTTCTATATATTTTATTCATTTGTTGTGCTTTGGTCTATTTATAGATCTTATAAAACTGTGACATGTGAATAAGTTTAGTTTGATGTTTATGGCTGTAACTACTTTTACTAGTCATATCGAGAATTAAACAGGCACAGTAGAAAGCCATAAATATATGTAACTTCTGGCCCATTCAATTTGTCATCATATTTGCCAGTCCTTTCTAAAAGGAAATATTAAGTGTTGATAGTATTATCATATATGAATTATGCTACTTAACACTGGAGACTAGTATCTATCAGTTACTAAGAGAAAGTCATAGCTATCTTATAAAGTTCTCTATATTGTGAAAGACTAGAATTTTGGAAAATATTATTCAATGTGGATTATGCAAACATTATGATGTTTAAATAACAGAGTTTGTAACTAGTAATTACAGATAGTATAATCAATAAAACATGTCAGAGGTAATATTCATCACTTTTACTGATATACAAATATTTATCTTGTCTCATTAATGGCATGTTTAAATTGTCAAAACTTTCAGTATGTAGTCATTAATAAATGTTAATACATTCTAGATACAGTGAGCCCTTTTTCTTCCCTCTGTGCATATGAGAAGTCTTCATATATAACAATTATTAGTGTAATAGAGGTACTTTTATACGTTAGAAGCAACAGATTCTCTTATGTCAAGATAATTGAATAAAAGCATTAGATATCAATCTGATATTATAATTGCCTCCTTTCACCATTACTTAATTTGTATTTATAATATGATATTATGGTGTACTTGATTAATTCTCTGTTCCACTATCTGTCAATAGTATCATTTGTACCCTTTCTGGAAAGTGATTAACATTCAAACAAGCCCTATGTCAACTTCACTTCTATGTTGATTAATTACTATGCACAGACAAAGTCTGAAAATGTTGGATTAAAATGTAAACACTTCAAATTTATACAGTCTGCCAGGTAATAAGATAGTTTGGACAAGTAGCAATGGTTAATTCAGAAGCCACTTGTTTCAGGTTATGACAGATTGCATTTCGTTGCAATCGCCAGAATGTCCCACTCATATTGACTTTCTTGGATAGCCTTACTAGCTTAATGTCAATATAGAACAGCATTTGTTCCATTGGCAGTGTCATATTTACCAAACATGGCCCAGATGGGCTTCAAATATTAGAGATTCAAATTCAGGCAATTACCTTAAATTGTTCTATACAAACCAGGTTACATGAAGAAATCAACATAATATTACCTCTTCCTGTCTACTCTGCAGTTGATCTTACTCATGGTTCCCTTTTTAAAACTTAACAGAGCTAATAGCTTAGTTTCTTTTTAAGGAAGAATACCAAAGAGTCTTCTACTATTTACAACTTTTCTGTTAGTATGAGTAAATCAAGAAACTAGTTTGAAATTGGTTCAAATGGAACTGGAGAAAACAGGAGCTTTACTATGACAGAACTATAAAACATCTTGAAATGTAAGCGAAGGTACAAAGCAAAAATACACATGGAGCATGATAAGGTGGAAGCAGTTGTAACTGTCAAAGCAATAAAGCTACTGTCTTACTTTGAAAAACAAAAAAATTCCTATAGGCAATGGTACAGATGACATCTTTGTATATCTGTAGGACTGAAACAGAAAGAAGTTACCTGACAGAGTGAAAACTCACATTAAAAAAAAAACACACTACCACCTTCTCAGACAATCATCAGTCAGGATGTTTCCTCTGGAGTGCTTAATTCACGCGAGTCATACTGTGCGACTACCCGGGAAAATGAAGAACTTCAACAAAGCTCAATGACTAAGTCTAATTTGGAAAAAGGATTTTCTTCACTACTAATGATGCTGTAGAAGTTCATATTGAAAACTGATTTGTGAACAAAATGTGTAGGTTCACCTGTATTTAAACTGTAGCATACTCATTAAAAAGTCATCAGAATCATTCTGACTGTACATAATGCAAAGAAAAAAAAATAATAATAGGGGCTTGGAAAGTACTATGTTATGCTTTATCTAAATTATGAAAGATCTCTTTAGCATTAAACGTGTATACATTTAAAATGACATGCTAGAGCTGTGGTAAAACTACAGAGGATCTATGGTACTATGTTCTGTGTCTTTAAGAATGAGAGTTTCAGTAAGATATTTTTTTGTCATGTGTCTGCTATATAGTCATACACTTAAATTACATTGAAGTGAAAATTCTTTGCAACTAATATATCTTTATTTAGGCTACTCCTAAGTTGTTTGAAAAACAGTGCATTATAGTGTGTTCCCTGATTACTGTCTCCTTCAAGACATTACCATGTAAATCCCAAAACTGTAGCATATTAAACAATATATATATATATATATATATATATATATATATATATATATATTGCATGCAAAACTGCAACCATTCCCTGAAACAAGTTATGAGTTTGTAGTGCATAGAAGTGGTATTATATATTGACAATCTGATGAAGCGTGCACAGTGCACGCCGCTAAGCGCCTTGTTGTCTGGTTTTTTTTAAAATAAAGAAAGATTTTATATGCACTTATGTAGTGTATCCTTGCAGTTTCTTCTCGTTCTCCGATTTTTTTTTTTTTTTTTTTTTTACTTGGGAGTCAACGATATATTTTTGAAAAAATATTGACAATCAGATATAAAGTCAATTAAAAATTGAAATGGAAGTTTAGCAAACAGAATTTAATACAGGCATGGAATTCAGTAACAATGCCTTAAACACGGAACTACTCATGAAAAGTCTTTTACAAGATACATCTTTAAAAAAAAAAAAAGAGAGAAACTTATATTTGCTAAGTGCCGAGATTCACCTCAGAAGCTCCACAGAGCTGTTAAGGATTGTTGACATTGTTTCCCATTACCATGGGAACCTAAATGGAGTCAACTCCTACCAGGAGGTCAATGAAAGGCATCTAAGGTACTCGTGAGGCATTCAGAATGCAAAAGCTTCACATCTCTCACCCACCAATGTAGTTTTTCCCTCCTTTTATCTAATGAGTAAAGAATGGAGAGAAAAGAAATTTAAAGACAAAGTAAAAGCAAAAGAATGACAAAGTGTTGATGGCCATTCTAGACTACAACCAATAAGGCAGCAAACACGACAGCACTACCCAAATGAACTGCTAAACACATCAGCATCCATTTACATTATATCATCTTAGGTGGGTCAGCAAACATGCCAATGCTTATTTTAACAAACTAGCATGTACAGTGGCTTAATGTACAATATCACTTTAGGCATTTCAGTAATTATGGCAACAGCACTCAACCAGCTGGCAGACATGGCAACATTCACAAACAAAATATCAGATTAATCAAGTCAGCAAATAAAGCAATAATTATTTAACAAACTTATGAACATAGCAGCACTTACGTATAAGTTATCGATTTAAACATATACTTTAACATGGAAGCAAATGCAGCAACTTTTATGAATGCTATTTTAACTGTATAAGCCAGCAGATGCAGCAACAGTTATTTAACAAGCTAACAGGCACTACAGAATTTATGAATGGTATATTAATTTAGAGACTTTGAAACAGATAACTATTAAGTGTGCCTCATTTAACCAAATTAATTAATTAAATTAGTCAAATGAAACCAATAAGTAAATAAACAAAGAGAGTATTCTTTAGATTCAATAAATAGACCACATATATTTTGTATGTAGGAAATGTTTATGTTAAGTAATACATGGTTCTTATTTTTTCATAGTAAAGTGAAGTGTTCCATCTTGACGTACCTGTACCTGTATGGAAAATCATTTGACTCTTCAGTCTTTCAGAGTTAGACGTGAAAAGTTTCTAAGATAAGTAACTTGTTGTTTTAAGAAGACATACAAAGGATACATTCTTATTTTAAATAGTTACTGATAATAGTTCATATCATAGTTGATACTTTGAGAGATTTAGTTGAAACAGCTATTTTTTTTGATCAGTCTTTTGTTTTTTCTTTTTAACATCAGTCCAAGCACTTGCTTCTTTTATTCTTTTAAGAGTTGGGGATATCCACTCCATTTCTTCTGGGATAGTAATTGTGTTGTTTTTAATAAATAAAGAAGGTACTTACTTCTAAGTCATTAAAGGTTCTCATCTCATTGGCATACAGGATTTTTATCTTGGCTGGAAAAGCAAGCTGTGCCTAGATATTGTTTTTTTAGTAGTTTTATTATTGGCCAAACCTTTTTTCTTTGTTCTATTATATTGGTGGAATAATCATTATCAAACCTTATCAGGTTCTGATTATATTTTAAAGGTGATTTCCTCCAGGCAGATTTTAAAATTAGTTCCTTGTCCAAATATGAAAGAAATTTTATGACTATTGACCTAGGAGGAGTAGGTTTCCCCAGTGCTCTGTGTGCCCTGTCAATTCCAAAGGAGAGACCTTCTTTTAAGTCTACGAAATCCAAAATCCAGGTTGTTGAAAATGAATATCCTCACCTTCAGTGTTTTCAGGTAACACGAAGATCCTATTGTTGTTTCTCCTTTCCCTGTTTTCTAATTCATGTACTTTGCTGAGCAGCCAAGTATTTTGTTTAAGAAGATATTCTTTTTGTGCTTCTTCTTCTTTAAGTCTCCCTTCAATGTCATTTAGTGAAATGGCCACACACCCATATAGAAACAGGAAAAACATTGGCTGTTCACAACAATTCATTTAATCCTGGAGGAATTAAACCCCCCAACTTAATTATCCATCTATTTCTTTATTGTTCAAAATGTTCGACAGCCACTCTTGTTTGTTCTATCTCCCTTAATAATGTCAATGACTGTAAAAGTAAAAGTTGCAAAGGGATGTTTGAGAACATGCTTATATAATGCATTTGTCTGCTTTTTAAGTTTGATGTCACTCGTGTTTACTGATCCTAAATTTAACGGGACCGGATGTTTGGCCCATATAAAAGGCCGGGCATGTACAGGTGGCAAGGTACATAAACCAATCTGATGACATTTGGCAAAGAATTTTATATCTTATACTTGACCGGTATTCCGACTGCTAAAAGTTCTTGTTTGGTTAAGTCTATTGCAATGAACACAATGACCACACCTGAAACATCCCTGCAGTGTATGCCCCAAAAGTGTAGATTGTTGAAATGGAACAGCTACCTGGGTACCACCTTATAATGATTAAAGTGGGATGCCAGAGTCCTACATCTCCTAAAGCCAAATCTGCACCAATCATCAGAGTCCTGATTTTCTCATCGGCCAACAAGATATTCCAATTTTCCTGTACCACCTCACAAAAAATACTGGTGTTGCATCCATATGTAGTGATCATTCTCATAGGTGCTGACTAATTTGTGGATTTGTGCTGATATTGTAACAATTCCTGTCTGGCCATACCACTAACCTCCCTGCAAGCCATAGTGATTACCCCAGGTTTATATCCACATTCCTTGAACCTCCTGACCATATCAGCTTTATAATAATTATGATTGTCACTACCAGAACAAATGTGCTTCACTCTCATGAATTGAGATTTTGGTACATTACAAATGACATGTGGCGGGTGATGACTGGTTGCATGTAAAAGTGAGTTATATTCAAGGAATTTACGAAACACCTGTGTGTCCAAAGTACCATCCACATTCTTGGCAACTAGGACATCCAAAAATGTAATTTGGTTAAGATCTTGTGTACAGGTGAACTCAATACCCCATTTGTTCCCATTGAGGTAATCAACAAATTCCCGTAAATACTCCAAATCAGCCTTCCATATAAGCCAACAGTCATCCAAATATTGACGCCAGATGTCCATTTCTGTCAAATACAGATTGTGTAGGGGATCATATATGAGGAGTTTTTCTATACAAGCCATAAATAAATCGGCGTAAATGGGGACAAAAGATGCTCCCATCACTGTCCCCTTAGTTTGCAGAAAGCATTTGTCCTGGTAGTAAAAAACATTTTTGGTCAAGACATGTTCCGTCATGAGTATTAACAAAGTACTGAATCCTGGGGGATATAATTCGGCAACTCCCAACCAATACTCAATGGCCAAAAGGCCAGCCCAATGAGGAATACTGGTATATAGGGAGGCCATATCCAGTGTACAAAGGAACCAATGTGATTCAACCTGGGCATCAGATAGTATTTGTAAAAATTCAGTGGTGGAATGTATTCTAGATCTCACCAGGGGCAGCAGAGGTTTCAGATATTGAGTCAAAAAAACAGCCAGTGGTTCAGTCAGCGATCCCCTACTAAAAACAATCGGTCTACCTGAAGGGTTAGTTAAAGATTTGTGAATTTTTGGTAACAGATAAAAGTGTTGCCTTTTGGGATCCTTTATCATAAGATGTTTTGCAGTGTTGTTGGATATAACCCCTTCATCCACAGCATTTAGAATGAAATCATCTATCTGATGTTTAAATGTATTAGTGGGGTCCAGTGACATAGACATATAATATAAATGGCTGTTGAGTTGTCGTAAAGCCTCATTATTATATGTATCAAAGTCCATGACCACAGTGGCTCCCACCTTATCTGCAGTAACAATGACTATGTTGGTATTAGACTTGAGTTCCATCAGTACCCTTTGTTGAATCTTTGAGAGGTTATGAGGTTTGTTCTGTATTTCACCATAAGTATGTAGATCTTTGAGAGCATTATGTAAGAATAGTTGTGCCACAGGATGCATGGTTGGCATGAAATTCGATCTTTGAAAATGAAATGTCTGTTCAACAGAACAAGAATCATTTTTATCAAAAAATAATTTTAAATTCAGTGTTCAACCAAAAGAATATAAATCTGACACAAAATCATTTTCAGCAACAAAGAAAGCTGGCACAAAGTTTAGGTCTTTATTAAGAAGGTCAATTTGAACAGGGGTAAGAGCATGAGATGAAATATTGAGTACATTATTATGTTCTACTTGTTGCTCAAGATTTGGAGTAAAGTCTCCACATTTGTTACGTTTCTTGTGTTTATGCCCCCCCCCTCCTGTGACTGTTTTTCCTAAAGGGAAATCCGTGCTGGTATTAGTCCATTTTGGTGATGGTGAGGTTATACCTACTGCTAATTCAAAGTCAGTGTAGGAAGATGATTCATCCCCTGAGGTGCCTGTAGAGGAAAAATTGGTTTTCTTTAATATTGACCTTGGACATTTCTTTTTACTTGGTTTGGGGCCAGCCTTAGAGAATTTCACACTTTTATATGGACCAAATGGTCTACCCTTGTCATAATCCATAAGGTCTCTATTGAATTTGTGTAACTTACTCTCTTTTAGCTGTTGTTCCAAACCCAAAAGTTCCTGGACTAACTGTTGTAAATAGAGTAATTTTTGTGACCCTCAAATGCTTTAGATTGTTCACACAACTTAGTAACCCCCAGTCATAATACGAGGCTAAAGCCTGTACAAACCCCACAGAATCTTGTTGTTGTATGGTTTCCCATGCTGTCGGTAATTCCTCATCAATATTGTTGACCAGGGGCTGAGTCCTAACCCATAGTCCCACAGGGCTGATGTTTTTAGACATATAAGCTTTAAACAAACGCAAGTGCCAAACATTGGCTCTTAAAATTTTCATACTCCTTGATAACTGGTTAAACAAGTCCTGACAATCAGACTAACGAGGTGCATGTTCATTCTCCCCAGAGGCTGGGGTAGAAACCCCCACTCCAAAGATACCAAAATCATCTCTATCTGGGGATATACCCCTGAGTAGTTGATTAAGGTCCATCTCAAAAAGAAAGAGCTGGTTATAATTATCAAATAAAACAAAAACAACTAGAAGCAAAATAAAGGGTACTCAAATCCTCCATGCTTCAATACAAATAGTACTCTCCCAAATTCAATTATAGGATATAACCAGAGTGAAGAACAATAATAGCCCCGACCAACTGTTCATATAAGACAGTTCTACGTTACTCCAAAGAGTCCAGCCAATAAAGCAAAGTTAGTGGCCCCTGCCACTAATGGCTACCAATCCAAAATTGTGATACTCAATGCAGAAAAAGATTTTTTATATATGAATCCATAAGCTAGAATAGCTATCTGATAGACTCATATTGTGATAAATAAATCACTTATAAAAATGGAGTACAATAATAGCCCCCACCGAATCCAATAATCATATAAGATGGTGCTGCATAACGTTTAAGAAGCCAACCAAAAAAAAAACTCAGCAAGACTAGCTTTCACACCCTATAACCCAAGTTCAGGGTGATGGTGCTACCTTCGAGAAAAATTCAACAATATGTGGACCTGTAATCAGTTCCCAGTGGGTTGTAACAAAAGTACATCCCTTATTATGTAATAATAGAATCAAATAGGCAAAAAGATGAGAGGACCTATATAGCAAACTGCCCAAGAGGTATAATCCCCTAGATATCAAAATATAAACTCCAAAATGGAGAGTTGAAATATAATGCACCTCAAGAGAAACAATATAATAGAAATTGGTGAACCAATGTATCATTATACATGTCAAAAGTCAGCACCAACCAGGACCTGGAAAGGTAAAAAATGTATCACAAGTCTTAGAACCCACTGACACATGAAGCAAAAATAGTATAAATATCTCCAAATATTGTCCCACCATCAAGTAATAATTTGTTGACCTGAAGAATAAATAACAGACTCACAGGTCAATGGGATACAACAACAAAGCTATCTAAACAAGAAAAGTATCCAAAAATTATTGTATGAACCTCAATACATGTCCTGACTCTTATACATATAAATTTTTGGATCACTATTGTCTTGATATGACAGGATTCATACAAGGAGAAAACTAGATAAATATATAGAATATGCAAAGGAACTGCCCAAGTTAACCACGATGGATAAATATTAACCAGACATTGACTGTAAAGCAATATTATAATGCCTATTTGTTAAAAAATCCTATACAGAACAAAAAATGTATTTAAATGTCATATAGATTCCCAACACAATGATGGAAAATTGAATTAGTCCCTGTAACAGATAAATGCTTCTGGTGGGAAACAGTACGAAAAAAAGTCCAAAAGGGATGTAAAGAAAACAAGTTAAGTGAAGTATTTACACTTGTGCAAGCCCCTACAAAGCTTCTTAAAGGTATACATACATACTGATCTACAGGCAACAAAGGCCAAGAATGGTTCTGTAAGTGGACTACATTGCCATTTTTTTGAGAGAGTATAAGGGGAACTGCTTTTCCTACTGGCAGATCTCTCTCTCACTCACAGTGGTTGGCCAAGTGAACTATTGGACCAGCAGGGCAGGGTGTGGTCCACAGGTATATGGGCTACTGTGATGTGGTACTATGATCAAGTAGAGCTGTTAGTAGCAGGTTCCCTATTACATGATCGAAACCTTAGGTTATCGAACACCTAAAGGTCGATCACAAAATGTCAAAGTCTGAAAATTGCGAATGGCCATTTCCACATAGGGAAATAGGTTGCTTGGCCGTTACGTGGATTTTGCTCTTTCTCCGCTGTAGAGCGATCTCGGAGTTGGTATATTTAGTTAGGGGGGTGTGGGGGGCACAGCCCCCTACTTTATTTCTGTTTATAACTTTTTTTTTAATTTGGCTAACAGCATTGTTTCCCTGTGTAGAAACATCCATTTTTCGATCTTAAGGGGATCAATATTTTGTGATCGATCTTTAGGTGTTCGATAACCTAAGGTTTTGATTCATGTAATATAGACCCTTAGTAGCATGTAGTATAAATCAACAAATTTACCATGGTTTTTGAGGGGAATGTTTGCAAGATAGGTTATGTAGCACACTAGGTGGTGTGTCCCCACCATATTTTTTGTATATGTACATTTATGTAAGCACAAGGGTCAGACACCTGCCTACCACCTGGATGGCACCTACTTGAAAATACATAGGAAATTAAGGTTTTTATTGTTGTCCTATATTCAAAGCTGTAATAGTTCTCTGATTTAACCCTTTCTGTTTCAGCATGAGTGGAATGAGAAAGTGTGTTGCCTACTGCAGAAGGAGGAGAAACTCACAGCCAAAAAGGGTCAGTCTTTCTGAAACATTCTGACCTGTAATTTAAAAATATTCAGTCCCTTGACAGAATAGACTCACTTATAGCACACTTGCTACTGAGGCTCCTCCAGAGAGATTTTGATGATAGAAGTGATCAGCAGGAAGATTCACCATGGCCTGCCCTGATGGGACTATAACTGAGGATGATGAGGCTCAGTACCTCATCAGAACGGGAAAATCCCAGCCCCTTATTGGCAGGTAGGCTGGCACCATTGCCCATGTTGGCACAGGCAAAAAAAGAGCAAGAAGCAGAGGCTACAGTGTAGAGAACCATAGGCGAACACATGGCCTGAACAGAGAGCCTTCAGGAGTGGTTTGCACATTAGTTCACTTGGCCAACCACAGCCATTGGACCAGCAGGGCAGGGTGTGGTCCATATCACTAGCTATCCTATTCTATCATTTGATGATGGATCACAGTAATGTCCATCTGGAATACTTCTTAACTTTGTTAAAAATTATGGACACAGCTAAAAATAATGGTGAGACAAAGGTCCAAAATCATCGAAAATTTTAAAATATTACTCTAATTCCCTTAAGGTTAATAGAACTAAAGGTTTGCATCAGTATACATTTTCTGAGCAATAAGTAGTATGAAATTCAAATGGCATTATTGTCTGACTGTAACAGTCCCAAATTTACTACAAAATGAAAACTTTTATGATGCACAAAAAAAGACAGTTAAGAAGTATGCCCTCTGAGCCAGGGTGGCAGATAGCATGATGCTGCTCACACCCCACCCATACCCAGCTGGTCACAACAATTTATCACTTTTGTGCAACAACCCTACATTTTATTTATTTTTTTATTTTATTTTACATTTGTTGACCAGGTTAGTCTGAGTTGAGTGTCCCATTTTCAGCAGAGACCAGGGGAGAAAAGCTCCAATCCTGTACATAGTCCAATCTTCCCCCATCACCATTTGGTTGGCCTTTGTTTGCACTGTCCATCTGATGTCACCCCATCCTAGTGTGTTGTAAATCCAACCCATTTGTCATACCCACTTCCTTCATGTTCCTATCACCATTTCCCTTCATCCCTTCTCTCTCTTTCTAAAGGAAAAAAAGGGGGCCTTTCACCATAAAGAGTGTTGTACTGCCCCCCCCCCCATCTTTGCATACACCTACATGTTGCCCTTCCGTGTCCCTTTGTTTGCTACCTTTCCCATTTTAATATTTTTTCATACACCCCTTTCATCCATTTCACTCTCATGGGCATACTATATGACTATGCAGCTTTATGCACAGCTTTTGGCTATCCTGCCAAGGGACACACCAGCATGTAAAGCACAGTTTCCATATTTATTGCTTCATTTCAAGATGCAGAGGTCTGTAACTTTATGGATTTAGTTCTTGCAAACAGGCACATGGCTGACTTACAGATTCTATCTTATGTTTCTAAACACATTTCACATCATGGATATTTCCACTTGTGTAGTTACTATGTTACTCACTTACAAACCTTAGAGTGTAGCTACTCATACAGAAGTGTTACGTATATTCGGTGCATCTTTAGCATCTATGTCATTATGCAGTGCCATCAAGCTCCTCAAGCACCCCACAGGAGCACATCTCTGTGAATTACTGCCTTATAATAACATAGGGTTATAGGTATATACTAGGCTAATGGCCACCAGGGCCTTTATAAGCCTAACTGTGCAACCCAAACCAATCGTGTCCCTCTGTATCTTGAGCATTTATTAGGAGGGGATATGTTAATTAGGAAGCTCCTAGAGGTTATAAGGGTATGTTACTTTGGACATTGCTCTAGCACAGACATGGGGGCCAGATCGGGGGTGAATTTCTGATTTCTCATCCACTGGTCAAGGTATGCTTAAACAGGGTTAGGGATGGAGTGTGCTTCACATGGATGGGGAGCTTGTTCCAAAACATGGGGATCCTCCGAGACAAATAAAACATGTTGGAGAGACAGATATGTATGTCACAAGCAAAATTTAAATGCTTGATTCTAGTGGTTCTGATGCTGTTTGTTTTGCAGAATTGCAAAAGGTCCATCAGAGCTGGATCCGAGAATGAATTGTAAGCCAGGCATAGATGGCCTCACAGTAACCTGTAAGAGACAGAGTATAGAGATAGGGCTTTAAAGTGATTTGCATGTCTGTATTCTCCTGTTAAAAAACCTTGGTCAGCATTTGAACTGTTGAATACATCTGGTCAGGTACATGCCAAAGGGGACATCATACTCAACAATGGGTCTGATAAGGGCACAATGACTTCTTTGGACCTGGATGCCATGCCCTCACTTATAAGATGGGCAACACAGAATAATTTACTTACTACCTTGGTGTCTTATGAACAGAGGAATTAGCTTGGATGGCAGTTTTCCACAAAGGCACTATAATACATTACATTTCCTGGCATTGAGTTTTGGTCTGTGACTTTGGAAACAGTCAATTGTCTGTTTTTGTCTTGGGAGATTCTATGATAGCTTTCACAATTTGTAGTTATCTGTGAACTTGGTCAGCCAAAGGCCCTTAACATTAGCTATTATCTCTGTGAAGTAGATACCAAACAGGAGTGGTCTCAACACAGTGCCCTGAGGCACCCTGCTGATAACCAGTCTCTTACTGGAGGTGCTATCACCAATTCTGACTTCCTGGGTCCCGTCTGTGAGATAGCTGGCAATCCAGTGAGTAATGAAGGGATTTATGCCCAGTTTGGTGAGTTTGTCAACCATACCAGAGTTGGGTACTGCACCAAATGCCTTATCCAGACCCCGGTAGGTGGTATGCACTATGTTCCCCTTATCCATTGGCTTGTGACCTTCTTAAAGGAGTACACCAGGTTTAATAAGCATGACCTTACCTTGACAAAGGCAAACTAGGTTGCGTGCAGTGTCTGACAGTTGCCTATGTCATTTCCATGAGAATACATTCTATGGCTTTGCATATTAGACTAGTCAGACTAACAGGTCTGTAGCTTCTGTTGCTGGTTAACGGCCCACCATTGTTTAGTGGGATAATCATTGCAGTCCTTTATTCTCGAGGTGAAAAGCCTGTTTTGAGGCTACAGTTGAAAAGTGACTCAAGTGGCCCTGTGAAATCATATTTCAAGCTATTTAGGAAGTATCCCAGGATACTGTCACGGCTTACTGAGACTGTGCTTTTTGCCTTAGCAAGTGTCACCAGGACCTTCTCCCTGTTAACAGTTGGTGGTGTTATGCTACTAGGTATTTCATGGAGGGAAGGAGGCAGATGAGTGGGGGAGGGTGAAGTTTGAGAGGAATTTGGCAGCCACCAAATTCACTACATCACTCTGTACAGTGAAGTTAACACCACTGACCACCAGTTCAGCACAGTGGTGTGTGCCTCCTTTGAGGTTTTGGACATAGCTGTAGAAGACCTTGTGGTTGTCTTTATCCTGTGAGGTTATCTTGACCATGTAATTTGCCCTGTTAGACTTATTCACCTTAGTTTTCTGTTTAGTTTAATTAGAGAGCTCCTATCATTGTGGGAGTTGGTAATCCTGATTTTAGTCATGACTTTGTTTTCCTTTTTGTTACATGCCCTACTAAGGTAAGGACTCCACCAGTGTGATATGTTTTTAGAGTTTGCTTTGGGCTTCCTTCTAGAAGGTACAGCAGCCTCTGCACAGCCATTTAAATGGTTGAACAGGGTCTCTGTGAGCAATTCCACATAGGTTGCTGTAAATATGGGATTGGGAGGGGCAATGAATTTTGGCAAGGTATTGCTTAAAAGGATGTAGTTTGCTTTAGAATAGTTCCAAACTGTTGCAGGGTTTGCTGGGGTTACCGAGTTGATTTTTATTTCAAAGGAGACAGATTTGTCATCCGACCTCACCAATGAGGATGTGACATGTGTGTGTTTGTGTGTATGCCTGTGTGTTTATTGGGGGGTGAGGCAGTGCACTCTCATATTGGTGAATACGAGGTCCAGTATATTTGAACCTCTGGTGGTTGTGTGCACTATCTGATGAAGGATATCTCTGAAGGAATCATTGTGTCTGGAAGTATGAGGCATTGTAGGTTTGCCATAAAATTATGTGCATGTTTCAAAAGGGTCTATATTATAAACTCGAACGCTGACTTCATCGAATACCTAAATGTTGACCCGCCGTCATCGAACTGCATAAACACCGAACGCCCTAAACCGCGAAATTTAAAAAGTCGAACTGTCATACTTGTCCCACCCCACCGCCTGCTACATAGTACCTACACAAACAAACTAAACCACATACATACACTAACCAAAACCCTACTTCTAACCTTACACTAAATCTTACATATACCACCATGTATGCACTTAACTTAACCTGCACCCTAACCCTAAGGTCCGTAACTATCGCACACTTACGTTAAAAAGCTAAACCCAAACAAACTAAATAATCCACACACATACACTTAACAAAACCCTACACTAAATCTAACATATATTACCATCTATGCACTTACCTTAACCCGCACCCTAACCCTAAGGTCCGTAACTATCACACATTTACCTTACGGAGCTATACCGCAGAAGGTCAACTATGACGATTCGACGTTTCCGCTTTCACTCTTCTGGAGAATCAATGTTTTCGCGGTTCGATGAAGACGGGTTGACGTTTATTTTTTCAGGTAAGTAAGCGTTCGCCTTTTTAATATAGACCCATTTCAAAACAGAAAAGTACAGTTATGTAAGTAAACTTACTAAAACATAAGATGATCTGAAATAGACTTAGCTATATGGGTTACATCCTGCCAAGGATATAACAGCTGGCCAGCTTCCAAATCTTTAGGTCACCTTTCATGTGCTCACACCATCAGTCAGCCCAAGATGAGCTAACTAAAATGACAGGTTTGGGCATCAAGGCCTTCAGAGCTTTACTGCCATTGAAGAAAACACTCCTTAGTGGGCTTTTGAGTATCAGCTGTTGGCTTCTGCTGTTCCTTTGGTGGGCAAATAAGTTCCTTTGGGGTAATAACTTCCATGTTAAAAACTGTTTGTTAAATAAAACTTTCTTGCTCAAGAAAGTTATTTTAAAAGTAGGAGTTTGCATTTTAACAGACTGTCATAAGACAGTGTTGGGCTTTTAAAGTGGAGCACTCTTTTTTTTCCTGTCAGTTTAAAGGTGGTTTAAAATAATTGAAAACCACTGTTTTCTGTGGAAAATTTGTGAATATTTTACTTTGTGTTTTATTTTTCTATTTTTTACTATTTTTGTGTGAAAAAAATTACTTTTAAAGACATTAAATATTTACTGGCTTTTGATGCTTATTTTCCCTAGTAAAAGTGGCATTTGCCACTACAACAGGCTAGAAATTTGCCTCAGCCACAGGTGAGTGACTCTGCTGTGGCCATAGCTTGTTCTTCAGGCCACTCATCTTTTACCCCAGATCCCTCTAGTGTAATACCTACATCTATTACAAACCGAGGGATTAGCCACATCCTCTGTGGCAGCTGGGATCCCCTCAGTGGGCAAGTTGGTTCTGGAAGAGGGAACAGAAAAAGACTTACCTCTTTGGTCAGAACGTTGTGCCCATCCCTGGGAAAGCTGTTGCTGCCATTAACATCACCGCTGGTCCAATTTTTACTGTCAAAATGAAACAGAAAACTAAACATCTATCTCCTCAAACTTCTTTGGACAAGAGTAATTTATTGGGTCTGGCCTGGAGTTTAATTCAGGCTACTGATCTTTCTTATAAGGTGGTTTATGGTAAAAGAAAGGAGGATAGTTCTTTTTCTGGAGAAATTGAATCTGGACAGGAAAATGAAGGGACAAATAAAGGTTTTTCTCCTTAGTTTTCTGATTCAGGCTCAGTGAACAGCTCAGGGTATGATTCTCCCTTTGGGAGTTTCCATTTCTCAGACTATTTCAGGAATGTATCAGTACTTTCAGTGAGAGAACACAGCTTTCTCAGTCCCCTCAGAAGATACGTTGAGCTCTCTGTCCCATTTTCATTTCCCAGTAAAAACATATTGAATACTAAGAACATACTTTATGCCAGGCTTCAAGCATTTTGACTAATATTTTAACACATTGGTTTACATAACTAAACAGAAATTGGGTGCTAAACTGGGACTTTAAATGCAAGCACAAGTTTCTGTCAGTCTTGCTATGCATCAAGGACAGACTACTAGTGTTAAAATGTTAGCATAGAAACTTCATTGCAACTCCAAGCCCTGGATGTTATAAGCTAAGAACAGTGTCCAAAAACCTGTGATATTGTTCATTTTTGTATTTTTACACCTCTTTACTTAAGTTACACTTTTTCTTAAAATTCATCTACTCAGAATAAAGCTCCCTTTTGTTGAAAAACAAATTGATTAAAATAATAAGCACTGTGGTAGTTTTGCTGAAAATGTAGCTTACAGTGAAATTAATATGC